>NC_058128.1:1087500-1140000 GCF_914725855.1 Thunnus albacares | reverse complement strand
TTGTATAATTGTTAAGAGTCTAATTTATTAACTGCACACAATTACTATCACAAAAGCACAAGACATTAAGACATTGTCTGCTAATAGTTTAATTAAAATCACAGATTAAGTTATTACCACGGAGACTGCATGACAGGTTATCAAAGACTAATTGAATTATGAGAAGATGAAAATTGGTAATTTTGCAGAAACAGTCCTCGGATTCGCTCTAATGACACATATCTTAGTACCTGTTACAAAGCTGACAGTGGAGCTGTCGCAGCAGCTGAGCGGCGGGTCGCCCCACGTCACCATGGAAACGCGGAAATTGTAATACCAAGCCGGCAGCAGATCCGTCACCCTCTGAGAGAAAACACAGAAGAAAAACTGAAGCCCTGCAGCAGGTCAAATCCGTCACTGCTCCACATGTTCAGTCCTGGAATGTTTATTTGCAAAAACAGCAAATTTAAACTGTCATAACTGAGTTTTTAGTCTGTTTGTCAACTGGTTTCTAACAACACATGACAAACATGTGAATATGATGGATAGAGGAGAGTGTCAGTGTACCAGAGATATAAGACTCTCAGCATTGATGATCAGTGTCATAAAAATACTGAAAAACATTCACATTCATGGATTATGTCTCTCCTGTTATTAATGGGGGATAATCATGCTCTCAGTTTGAACTACTGTTCCCACAATGCTTTGGGGGATGTAAACAGGAAGTATAACATTTGCTATGAATTCAATGAGTTAGCTTACTTATGTTAAACGATATTTGTTTATATTTTGGCAAAGTGTCTCTATTAGAAGTATGCTGAATTTGATTTATAACAAGGTATAAATTAAAGGATGGCTTTCATGCTAAAAAAAAAATCCTGTTAAATACCTCAATTCCGTCATTATTGAAGGGTAAATTGACGGTATGAATGAACAGATGAGCATATTTTTTAATCATCAACAATTAGCCGATGGATTTATTAGATAATTGGCAGGAAATTACAAATCCCATAATGCTTTGGGAGATTCAAACAGGAAGTATAACACAACCAGAGCTCTGATTTGTTTTTCTTAGTCCATATTTGTTTACATTTTGTCAAATGGTCTCCATTAAAAGTCATGTGAATCAGGAAATTTTGAAAAATTGCTGCTCACGTTTCTCCATTGCACCCTCACTTCACCTCTTTTCCTCACAGTTTAAAAAAACATACATTATATAATAAACTAATATACATTATATAATAAACTACAACATCATAATTAATATCAGCCATGCTCATGTACCAGTCAGCTCTATAGGCAAGCACAAAATCTCATGAACTCTTTTGCAAAAACTAGACTTCATTACATCTAACTGAATATGTATCCGAGTTTGGTTGCTTTCAGACAAACATGAACAATTTCTGTTTCTGGAGTGTGTGTGTGTGTGTGTGTGTGTGTGTGTGTGTGTGTGTGTGTGTGTGTGTGTGTGTGTTACCACTGATGCGATGACGGAGGCAGTGGCGGCGATCTCGTAGTAGGTGGTCCACTCGGAGGCATAGGTGACGGGGTTGAAGAAGAAGGTCTGGAGGACGTACTTGCGGAAGGCAACGTGGTACGGACGCTGCCAGCTCAGGATCACCGCTGTCGGGCTCAGAGCGTAAACACCCAGCTCACGCACACCTGTGGGCTCTAACACAAGGGTGTTTTAACACCTACGGTTAAATCAAACTCTGGTTTGTTTTCCCTCTTGGTGTGATTCGTTTGGGCAGGTCTGAACACAGTAAAGGCACTTGGGTGCAGACCAAAAAAACCACACCAAGACCCTTTGGAGGAGGGGGTCTCGGTCCGGTGGGAATGTGATCCAACCTCAATCCGACCAGACTATCAAATGTACTCCCCAAGTTTGAGCGAAACGGCTCCTGTAGCCAGGTGAGCTTTGCATAGTTGGATGTAGATGAGCGAATTTAACAGTTGCTAACAACTAGCCGGAGAATGAATCCAGGTTGGACCTGGACTGGCGCAATGTAATACATTCTATTTGGCCAGTGAACCTCCTTCTTCCTGTGTTTACGTTCTTGTTCCCACCCCAGACACATCTGACCAATGAGTGAAGTGAGTGTTCTTGCGGAGCTTGTGGTGCTGCATTTTGTCTCTGAACTGAACCAACTCATCCACTGATACAGACCAGAGCAAACGAACTACAGGTGTAAAAAACGCCCTTAGAATCATCTGTGAAATCATTATTACTACATACCTGACAAACTTAAAGAAAGGTGACATGAACTAGAAAAGCTCTAGATGTAGGTGCAGGATACGACGCAGCGCTCACCTATATCGATGATGACGGGTTCAGACGGAGGGCTGATGAGGGGTCCGTTGGTGTGATATACCACCACTCTGTACTGAGCCCCGGGGGTCAGGTTAGTGATGATGTCACTCGTCGAGTTTTCCTACGAAAAAGTCATCAAACAGAAAATCAGTTGGTGCTTCTTTCAGCGCTGAAACCTCACAGGTGAGGGGTCAAAACTGTGACAGTAAATGTTCAACTATGACAGAGTATCAGAGTAAAAGTTGTAACACAATAATTGATTTGCAAGTTTAAAATAATGCTATATTATTTTTGAGAAGAGCTGTAATTTATGAGAAAAAATTGGTTGTAATATTTTGAGAAAAAACCTTCTAATCTATAAGGATAAAATTATAATTTTTAAAGATAAAGTCTGAAATTACGAGAAAAAGTTGTAATTTACAAAAAATAATAAAATTACAATATATTGTAATAACATTGTAATAAAGGTAAGGATCTCATAGTTGTAATATATGAGAAAGAAGCTGTGATATGAGAATAAAGATGCAAAATTTTAAGAAATAAAATTGTGATGAATACATATTTTACAGTAAAAAAAAAAGCACAATTTTCGAGAATACATTTTTTTGAGTTGGAATCTATAAGCATAAAATTGTAATTGTTCAAGAATAAAGTCATAATTGATGAGAAAAAAAGTTGTAAAAAAAAAAAACAATAACGGTGTAATTTAAAAAAAAGCAAATATTTGGAGAAAAGAATTGTAATTTCTGGGAAAGAAGTTTTAATATTATGACAATAAAGATGCAAGATTTTGAGAAAAAAATTTAATGTATGTCATAAAGCTGAAATTTTATGAAAAAAAAAATTCCTCCTATTTCAACATATTACCGTATTTCCTCTAATAGTCGCCAGGGCCCTTATTGACCTCAACTGCAGAGGGTACCAGACATTTAATAGCAGCAGGCTTATATTAGAGAGAGGCCTTTATTTCTAATTTCCTCTGTTTGATAAGTATATTTGCTCATATTTGAGTACGAAGCCTCCTTGTATTCTGATCTGCTTCTGATAAACTAGTTCAGTTGTCAAAACTAGCTTTTTTCAGTTAAGACTTTAAGCCAAGGTATGGTACTTTCTCTCTCCCAAAGATTTCAAGAGAGTTATTCAGGTTTTTATTACCTCTCAGTTAGATTATTGTAATTCTTTGGATGTGGGTGTAGGACAGCTGTCTCTTCATCAACTGCAGTTAGTACAAAATGCAGCCGCTCATCCTCTAACTGGAAAAAGGAAACATGACCACATAACACCAGTATGGCCTCTCTCCACTGGCTTCCTGTCCATTTTAGGATTGATTTGAAGATTTTATTGCTGGCTTTTAAGGCTTTAAATGGGCTGGCGCCACCTTATCTGGCCGAACTCCTGCATCATCATACTCCAGTTAGAGCACTGAGGTCGACCAACCAGATGCTCTTGGATGTTCCGAGATCCAGGCACAAAAAGAGGCGACTGAGCATTTGCGGTGGCTGCCCCTAATCTCTGGAACAGCTTAACTATTCATATAAAAACTGCTCAGACGCTGAAACTTTATAGTCGCTGCTGAAGATCCTCCTCTTCTCGTTTCATTCAACGAGTTGAGCTTGACACCTTGACTTCATCTTCTATTGTGCCACAATTCTTTTATTATTATGTCTGTTATCTTATTTTATTCTTATTTGTTATTTACTTTTATATTTATTTATTTTGGTATTTTAATCCGTTCAGCACTTTGGTCAACTGTGGTTGTTCTAAATGTGCTATACAAATACATTTTGACTTGACTCGCTTCCATTTGTTCTGTACTTGTAATTACGGTAATTACATGTGGAACAATAATTCTAGCGCTTGAGTTCCAACCGCAACATTTTGGCAGCGCACCACTTAGCTGTAGCATGTGGGTAGCAAGTAGCATGCTAATAGAGGTTAGCCAAGTTAGCCTGGTTACCCATGCTCATGTAGTATTGCTACCGCCATTATTATTATTAAATTATACGCCGTTATCCCCGTATTTAAACGATATTGCATCTCCTCCGTCTCCTTCTCTGTGACGGTCAGCTAGAGGGCGACGCATGTACTCATAGCACCAGAGTTACATCCAGGTAACTACTATGTAATTGGCACCAGGAGTTTATCCACCCTTGTTTTTTTCCGTTTTTGGGGCCAGTCTTTATTAGTCTGAAATATTTTAGGAGAAAAGCAGGTGTTTTGAAAATAAAGTCATAATTTACAATAAAAAGTCATATTTTTAAAATTAAGCTGTAATTTACAAGATGTTGTAATGACATGCAGTAATAATTTTACAAAGATAATTTTTTGAGAATAAAGTTGTAACTTTATGAGAATATTTCACATGAAAAGTGAAAATAAAGCTGTAATTTAAGAGAAAAGGTTGCAATATTAAGCAAATATGTTGTAATTTTAAAAGTTATAATATTTTAAGAATAAAAAGTTTATTTCACTACACTGTTGTGGTAAACAGTAACATTATGATTTAATTGTGACAGTATTACTCTTCGCTATTATTGAAATCTCTGAATATTTTGTCATATTCATTAAAACTATTACTTTAATATCTGCAGTGACAAAAACATAAAAACTCTTTAACAGGGGTAAATATTATTTTTATCATGTATACTCATATTTACATGATGTATGCCACAATATTTACTAAACTGCCTGTATTTCCTGAATGCAGCAGATGGATTTTCATGAAACCTAAAGCTGCTTTGTTTTTAAATGAATAAAATGTGGAATATTGTGAATCACAAACATTGAACACTGGTTCAGATAGACAGATCGGCTGGTCGGGTCACACCTGTCCCTGTTATCAACACAAACAAAGTCTGTTCAAACAGCCGGAGTCTGGAAGTAAAGCGCTTCACGCCTCGTTTGTGTTTTCACAGTTGAACATAAGCCGAGTCAGTTCCCACATTTACTGTCTGGAACATTTTCCAAACTTCATCGGTGGCTGATTCACAGAGAACAGATTAAAGATTCAACACCAGCAGTCCATAAACGTTCAGATGTTTGTTTTCTGCTGGTTTTGTTTGACACATTTTGACTCTGATTCTTACTTTTTGATTTCAATTTGGGGGATAATCATGGTCCAAATTTTAGAACTACACTTCCCATAATGCTTTAGAGGTTAGCTGTGGGCTAGTTGAGCCCCATTTGACCAACTATTAAGGATTGTAAAAAAAAATACCTTAAGAATCTACTAATTACCCCAAAAAACACTTAATTTATACTTAAAATAATAAAATTAATTTGTGAAGAGGAATGAAAATTCAGGGTTTGTTGCCTCATCAATGAACTCAAAATGTTTAATTAAATTGAAAATTAATGGATTCTCATATGTTAAGGAGGTTTAAAGGCATCAAATAGCATTAAAGCCACTCTGGACTTAACTTTAATTAACACATTTTTTTTAAGGTATAAACTAAAAGGATGGCTTTCATGCTAATTGTTGAGTTTTTTTACACCATAAAAACCCCTTAAACTGTACAGAAAAGCTGTTAAACACATTAATTCCATCATTATGGTTAAATTGACAGTATGAATGAAGTGATGAGGATATTTCTATATATCTGATGAACTGATTTAGTTAATTGTCAGGAAATTACAGTTCCAATAGTCTTTTGGGAGATTTAAACAGGAAGTATTACACAACTAGCACTGATTTGTTTTCCTTAACCTATATTTGTTCAAATTTAGTCAAATAATCTCCATTAAAAGTCTTGTGAATCAGCTGTCAGCAGCTCCTGCAGCGTAACATGATACAGACAACTATCACTGGATCACTGTGATGATTCTCAGGCAGGTTCTGCAGCCTCTTATCTCTGCTTTCTAAGTGGATTTATGGATGTTTATTGGCAATGGACATCAGATATGATGATATCCTCGGGAAGCGTAAGTCACACTGAATGATGTCAGTATGTGTTTCATGTCTGTGTGTTCAGATTTGACCGAGTTATGATTCAGACAAGCAGAAGTGTGAGTTTTGGTGATCGGTGGTAAAGGGATTTAATACAAATGTTAGAAAAGCTTCTGAGCTGGAGATGATGCAAATGTAATCTGTGAAAAAATGTTAACTAACATATTTCAAGTGTTCAAAGGTTCAACCAAAAAAGTTGTTGGTGAGACAGATGAGTGTTACCTCGCTGCAGTAAGTGTTCTCCATCCTCTGGCTCAGGCTGGGTTTGAAGCAGGTTGTAGAGATGACCGACACCAGGCTGCCGTTGTGTCTCTCGGAGGACGGAGCCCAGGACACGGCAGCGGTGCTGGAGTCCAGCAGTCTGATGCTAACCGCCTGCGGACGCTCCCGGAGCTCCTCCAACAGCTCGCCGCCAGGACCTGGAACAATTCAATACATTTTACTGCAAAGATGCAGACACCAGCTAGGAAATATAAGGGATTGTAACATATTCATGTATGTCTGATGGGCTATCTGACCTGTTTCAGTGGATTTTAAGGAGTAAAATTGAGTAATTAAAAAGGAATCCTCAACTTTTCAATTAAAGAGAATTCTGGTTTCAGGCTGTTCTATAAATTTAAAAAACCTTAAAAAAACACCTGCATGGGTTCAGGGGTTTTAAAGAGTAAAAACTCTTAGAATTTAACTTTCAAGTGTGGTTTCACGCTATTCTGTAAATTTTAAAGATTAAAAAACATGTATGTTGATGGGTTTTTAATGTTTAATATTTCTGCATGATTAAGGGGTTTCTACTCCTTTAATTTGTACTTTTTGACTTAATTTTGCAATTATGGTGTTAATTGATGGATATATTAATGGATTGTAATATTTTAAGGAATTTTAAACAGATTATCTAAATTTTAAACCCTTTAAAAGGTCTAAAAAGGTTAAATTACTTAAAATTGATTTTTTTAAAACATGAAAACCATCTTTTAATTTATACCTTTATTGATGTTTTGGAGTTTTTACACTTTAAAATCAATGCAATTAAGAATTCTTAATATATTACAATCCATCAATTTATCCAAAAATTATCCCCTTATAATCTCATCAAAATTACATCATGATTAATTGATTAATTGATTGACTTCATGTAATTTCCTGGTAAAATAAGTCGGATACCACAGTGATTGATTACTGCTCGCTGACTGCTCAACATACTGAGGTAGAAGGTGAAGCCCGTGTCGGCGGCGCTCTCTCTGGCCTCACAGTCTCCAGACGAGCTGAGCGTGGTGACCTGCACTCGGTACGTTCCCGGCTCCGTTAACTCGGTGAAGAACTCGTGAGTGTTTTCATCCACGGTGGCCGTTTCTGTCGAGTTACCTGGAAAACAGAGCGGGAAAGACGAGGCTCTCGGGTCCGTTCAGTGTTGTTTTGTATATCGTATGAGCACAAGACTCTAATTTTACACTTAGAGTTCTGTTTTAAATGCATCTTATTTAGGAAAAATTTTGATACATTTAGGAATTTGGCGTTGATTCTTTACAATCTAAAGATAAAAAAGTAACAAGCGGACTAAGGAGGATCATGAGATGTGGGTCAAAGCTGCAGAGAAAACTAATAAATGGACCTTAAGTTGTGATTTTTTTAAACTACTGTCAGAAATAAATTTTCATGCTCAAGAAAAAACTATGAACATGCACACATTATTCGTCTGTGCACTTTGAACATAAATTAACAACATGCAAAAGTATTGAAACAGTCTTAAACAGCATAATCTGATGTTTATTTCAGGTTAAATATGTCTCCCTCTCTGCTCACCGTCTCTGTAGATGTAGATGTTGAAGCCGTCGTAGCTGGTGGGGGGTCTGGGCGGCAGCCAGCGCAGCTCCAGCAGGATGGGGGGCAGCTTTGTGGGCAGGACGGAGGCTTCGGGGGGGACGCCCATGGCTGAGCCCGGCTCATTGGAGTCTTCGTACTCTGGTACCTCGGCGTTGACGAACTCGTCCTCCCTGTCGGCAGGAGACGCCTCGGTCGGGTCCAGCCAGTCGCTCTGAGAGGCGGCCTCTGTTGTGTTGTTGGCGGCGGCGGCGGCCGTCAGGTTGAAGGGAACCTGAGTGGCATCTCCAGCCGCCTCCTCGGACATGTTCTCCTCGCCCTCCTCAGTGTGAATCTCCTCCTCCTCCTCCTCCTGCTCCTCCTCCATCAGTGGGACGTCCCGGGCTTGACGGGAGGAGTGCCGGCTCTCCTGGATCCCCTCAGGAGGGACGCTGTTGGGGGCTTCGCCCGGCGCCGCCCTCTGGCTCAGGTCCACGATCTTACGGGAAATGTTGAGGGGGGGGTACGGCACTGTGGAGGAGAGACAAACCAGAATCAGAACCAGAACCAGGTTCACTGCCAAGTAGGTTTGCACACACAAGGAATTAGTCTCAGCGCTGTGGTGAATAACAGTCCAAATATACACAACAATCATCTGAAATAATATAAAAGAGAAAGAAAATGTATTCTAAATGAGAAAAGCTGCTACATGTTTATATCAATTTGTATAAAATATTGACCTATAATATTCATACAAACACTTTTAGAAACATGTGGCTCTGCAGCTCTTTGACCTTTTTATACACAAGATGTGGAACAATCTGATGTGTATGTTTTCACCTCCGTCCCACTAATAGTTACAGCTACAAAGAGCAACTGTCTGTCAAAGTGAACTCACTGCTCCTCCTGTCATTTAAATCCTGTTTGGAGCAACAACATTGTATTTTTAAGTGGATCTCTTGAGTTTTTTTTTTGCCTTTGCTACTTTCTGCTAATCTGCCAGATGGAAACATGCTGACACCAACAGAAGCTGATCAGATGTGCTGATGTAATATCAGCTACAGGCAGGTGCTTTTACACCAAAAACATGTCTGAAAGGTCAACTGGTTCCATTAAACGTCTGCTGATTTCACTATTTATATATTTTTGCTATGAGAAATGTTTTCCCTTTGCTGTAAGGAAAAAATCCTGGAGAAGGAGGGTTGTTATATATTCAGGAAGTAGTACAATAACTGGAGTTATTTTTTCTCTATGTGGCATTTGCGGGCCTCCGTACATTATCGATATTGAAATGATTAATTAGTGTTTCATGTTGTAAAAACACTAACAGAAATACAAGAAATTTGCCTGATAAATTATGTTCATTTAAATCAGGAAACAGTCACTGTCTATCATTAAAGACCCGCCTTCATACGGCTGCTTTTGAGTCCACTTCATTTTAAATATACAATCAATTTGTTTTACTTTTGTCTGTTACAGCTGCATATTGATTCATGTTTTCATTATTTAACTGCATCTTAAATTTCTCTGTGAAGCACTTTGGTCAAAACCTTTTATTTGTTAATGTGCTCTTTAAATAAGTTTAACTTGATAATTCATGTATTTATTTTGGATATTTGGAGCTCGTGTTTCTGTAGGACGCCAGACGTTTTTCATGCTGATCAGTTTTCAGTATCGATACCTAATAGGTCTGCATATTGGTAATCAATACCTTTAAAAGGTATCGACTGAAATAACTCAGTACCAAGTAGCATCCAAATCTCCAGTCAAATGATTCCTGCATTTAATCCTTTTTGTACCCAGAACTAGAAAAAAAATGGCTACTTGCATGGTTTTGCTCACGGCCAATCACAGCAAGCGTTCTTCAGTTTAATGCGACGTGTGATTGGTCCACTACTGCAGCAGCTACAACCCATACAGTCTGTAGTGGTCCTGTTGTTGTAGTTTAATTTATTTTAATAGTTTTTTTGCTTACAAATGGTCCCATAAAAAGGCTTTAATACTACCAAGTGTAATTTGTTTATTGAACTTTTGATTGTATGTTATTGTTGGTTGTAGTCTGGAGGCTTGATAACAGTTACCATAAACTGCTCCTCTGGGGGGTTAAAAAGGACGTGACGCAGGTGGAAACATGTTACTGGAAATGTTCAGTTATTGGTGTAAAATTCAGCATCATCATCACAGTAAACTGATGATTTATGTTTTGTAAAATGTCATCCTCTCAGCAGAGCATCGTTAGAAAAACAGCAGCAGACTAATGAGAGTACACAGTGTGACTCATAGAGAGACGCCCCCCCCCCCACCCCCGGGTTCTGCATTATTGATACGATATAAACACCAGCAGACATTTCATTACTGTTCTCACGTCTCTTCACACTGATGAATGAGCTCTGAGACTGAAACATTTCTCATTTTATTATCTGAACATGAGAGATTCATAAACGACTGAAGCTCAGAAACACGAGCTGCATCTGTAACAAATATCCAGAATAGAAACATGAATTATCAAATTGAACTTAATTTAAAAAAGAACATTTACACAGAACAGGTGTGAATGTGACCAAAGTGCTTCATGGAGAAATTTAAGATACAGTTAAACAATTAAAACAAAAATAAATTGATATCATGAAAATTTCTTGTATTTCTGTTCATTAAACGCACAATATGTAATTTCAGCCGCTAGGCGTCTCAATCAAAACAATAACAACAGACGGAGTGTGATGACGGTGTGAAGTAGCAAGGGATCATGGGAGTTGTTGTCTTTGTTGTTAAATAAGCAGCTTCACCGGGATAGGATTACTCCAGTGTTCATCATTCAGGATGTTTTTACCCGCAGAGGTCTCCTCCTCTCCAGAACAAACGGACCCGGAGATTAAAATCGTTAAAATACTAATTAAAGCTGTTTCACCTAAAAAAAAATCAATATTTCTCTGACGATGTTCAGCGACCACCGGACTTCCTGGAGGGGCTGTTAGCCGAGCTGCTGCTAACGTTTGTCCAGTTTATTTCTCTGATAACTTAAGATCCAGACGTCCAATGACTAAAATCCTTCTTCCGGCTAAAAGATATAGTTAAAAACCACCTAAATTTATCATGAAAATGTGTCTTAAAACTGAATAAAAGTCCATTTATAACAGTTTGTGTGGAACAAGCACAACGCCGATGTATTATCTTGTATGTGTGTAAGTTACTCTTTGGTAGACGCCATTGTAGCGGACAAACACAGCGCCGCCGTATGCATCTGGTGCGTGTTTACTCTTTGGTAGAGGAGGTATGACGCCATCGACAGGCGACCAAATGAAACGGTCCGTTACTTTGATTAAATTACAGATTTCTCTGAGTTTGAACATTGTTGGAAACATTTGGGATAATGTAAGTACACAACTCAACAACATATATAACACAGGTCTAGTTGTTTTTACACATTTTAATGTGGAATAATTACATATTATAGCTTTAACCACTAATTTATCATTTTAATATTCATAACGTATGGAGCCCAGCACGTGTCACACAGCTACAGTGTTGGAACAAATATACATATATGATGAGCCCTCATGCACAAACTGAAAATGTGCACAATAAGTGCAAAACAAATGTGCAAAATATTTGAGGACTCATGACGAAATGACGGTACATCGCTGAACTGTGATGTCACTCAGTGTTTACCTGTCCTGTGATGGAGCGGCGTGTGTGTGATGTCACTCTGCGTAACCATGGCGGTCTGGTACACGGTGGCCTCTGAGATCAGCTGGAAGGTGATGTTACGGTAACACATCCCCGGTAACCAGTGCTTGAACACCGTTTTCCCTTTGTAGAAATCTACAAACAAACAAAAACAGAAAATATATCTTATTTAAAAGAATCTGCATGATAATGACACTGAGATGCAGGATTATAACTTTCATACACAAATATTACATTTTAGAGCAAAAGTGGCAACATGGTGGTAAAATACTCCAGAACAAGTTAAAGTCCTGAATTTAACTTTTAAATAAAGTAAAAGTAACTAATAAACATGAAATTGAAAAATAAAAACTTCATCTTAAATTCAAAATAAAGCAGATAATCCATAACGATGTATTAATGAACAAATTACAAACAATTACTGCACATTGTCCATTAATTGTCCACTTAAATTCCCATTAAAAACATCTTAAATACGTAACCATTAACAGGTAAAGCAATGGGCTTTTCTATGGATATCGTGATAATATCATTATTGTGAATTCTTCTGGCCACGATAATCATATAGTGAAGATCTGATATTGTGACAGCCCTACTACACTTCACATTGAAGAGATTATTAATGAAAAATCATTTTCTTTTTTCTGGCAAAATATTAGTTTCACGTTAAGTTTACTTTTATTTTTTGTTGGATTATCTAGTTTCAGGTGGTTTTAAGGGTTAAAAACGAAACAAGAATCTCTTAACTTGAACCAAACAATCCTTCAATGTTCATTCTTACATTAGATTTCTTACTAATTCCTGACTTAAGCAACTTCTGTGGTTTGGAGTTGTATCAATATTGTGTTTTTTTGGCGTGGGCAATTATTAATGTTTATTACTGACACAGTTTACTAGATATGATCAATCTGTCTTTAGTAACAGGCTATGTACCACAGTCCTTTAAAGTAGCTGTAATTAAACCTCTTCTTAAGAAGCCTACTCTTGATTCAGGTGTTTTAGCCAATTATAGACCTATATCTAACCTTCCATTTCTATCCAAGATCCTTGAGAAAGCAGTCTCTAATCAGTTATGTGACTTTCTACATAACAATAGTTTATTTGAGGATTTTCAGTCAGGATTTAGAGGCATCATAGCACAGAGACAGCACTGGTGAAAGTCACTAGTGACCTCCTAACTGCATCAGACAAAGGATTTGTCTCTATACTTGTCCTGTTAGATCTTAGTGCTGCATTCGACACAATTGACCATCAAATCCTTTTGCAGAGACTGGAACATTTAATTGGCATTAAAGGAACTGCATTAAGCTGGTTTCAGTCCTATTTATCAGACCGATTTCAGTTTGTACATGTTAATGATGAATCCTCCATGAAGGTAAAAGTTAGACACGGAGTTCCACAAGGTTCTGTACTTGGACCAATTCTATTCACCTTGTATATGCTTCCTCATCTCACAGGAAACCCTGTGATGCAGGCCGAGCCTTCGCGGTCCTTTGCGGTCCTGTTGGCATCCTTCCCTGGCTATTGCTATTTATTATTATTATTTTTGTTATTGTTATGATTGTTGTTATTCTGCCCCCACCCCTCCCCTTCCCCTCTTTCTTTCTCTCTCTCAACCCAACCGGTCAAAGCAGATGGCGCCCACCAAGAGCCGGGTTCTGCTTGAGGTTTCTACCCGTTAAAGTCGCCAAGTTCTCCTGATGGGGGAATCGTTGGGTGTAAATTAGAGTACGGTTTAGACCTGCTCTATGTGAAAAGTGCCCTGAGGTGACTTTGTTGTGATTTGGCGCTACATAAATAAAAATTGATTGATTGATTGATTGACAGTTTACTGTTAGCTGACAGATTTTTTTTTTTTTGGATTTTTATTTGTGTTTAGCAAAGTTGTCAGAACGGGGAAATTAATTATAGAGACCAAAACCGTTGTTTGTACCAGGCTGTAAACATGTTTATTTCTGCTGTTAAGTTGGACATTTTAACATGGAGGTCGATGGGGGTTGATTCACTTTTGGAGCCTCAAGTGGCCATTTGAGGAACTGCAGTTTTTGGCACTTTTACATTGGCTTCATTTTTCAGCCCTGGAGGTTGGCACTTGGCAAATTCATATATTGGAAAATATATCAGAGGTTTTTAATGCATTTTCTGTGTGGTTTAAGAGGTTTTAAAGGAGAAAAACCATTTATAATTTACAAAGAAATCATTATAAGAACCCTTTTCACAGTAAAAGTAAAACAGAAATGCTTGAGTTAAGAACAACAGAGTTTAGAGCCTCTGAACGAACATCTTTACCTTTATAGAGCATCGAGCGTCTCTCTTGTCCTTCGGTGTAGCTGATGTTTACTCTGCTGAAGACGTTACCGGCTGGAGGCTCGATTTCAAACACCACGCCGGTCTCTGGAGACTCTTTATAGTCGGATATCTGAACGTTCTGAAGAGGCAACGGCTCTGACGACAGAAAACACAACAAACTTCAAACATCTGGACGACTTAAACACTCCAACGTGTCCAGATGAGAAACTAGAAAATCCAATTTACACAAAACTCATATGGACATTATGTCAAATGGGCTTTTGGTTCCAATATGAAATATAACAATTTGTGGTTCTGTTACATGAAATTAAATCAAACTTCATACATGGTGTCAAGTTATTGTTGATGTGTAGTCATTAGACGTCTACTCAGATTATTAATGTCTATATTTAAGGGGCGAAAACATCCAAATGTTTTTAAGAGTTGGTTTCAAAATGATTTTCTGTCAATCATAGTGTTAATATAAGATGATAACACACTCTGAACTGTGTAATTACTGTTCAATAACTGCACAGCTCATCATGGATCATCCCACACGGTCACATTTATAAACTCTGTGATGTTTGATGTTTCTATGACGACGACTTGATGGTTTCCTGCAAGAAACTGGTCCGGTTTCTTACTTGTGAGGACGGAGACGGTCTTGATGGGTCTGGACCAGGACTGTCCCTGTCTGAGCATCAGACCCACGCTGTAGCACAGACCGTGAAACGAAGTGTTGAACAGCAGCGGCTCGCTGGTGTTCACAAACTGCACCACGTTCAGCCGAGGTTCTCCGGAGATCTGAGCCGCGTACGCCGTCACGTTTTCCTGCAGGTCCGAACGCTCCAGCGTCGCCACGATCAAACCTTCGTCGTTCAGAGTCGCCTGGAACGCTGCGACGCTCTGGAAAACAGAAAGAAAGAATCATGAATTAACTCCAGACATGGAGAATAAATCAAAGATGATGTTTAAAATCTTTATCAAAAGCCAAAACTAAACAGAAAAGAGTCCCGACGTCATAAACACCAAATATCTGCATCATATGAATAATGAGATATTGCAGTAAAAGCTGCAAAATATATTAAGTCTTCTCATAATCTGAGAGAAATAAGTTCTGTAGTAAATGTTTGTGATTACATCTGTAAAAAATGTCTTTTATTATATTGTTTTTAATATTATTGTTTAACGTGGGTTTTTAACGTGTAAAAAAACTCACCAAATAATAATTTAATCCTTTTAAAAGCGCCTTAAAAGTATTAATTTTAATTGAAAGTTAAAATTCAGGGGTGACTTTAATGCTATGTGGTCAATCTTAAGGGGATTTCATCACTTTAAAACCACTTAATATGTGAATCCATTAATTTTCCATTAATTAACAACAACATCACATATTGAGGTTGTACAAATTCAGTGTTTTTTGTGGTAATTTGTAGATTTTAAAGGTATTTTTACCCTTTAAAAAATATGAATCCATTCACAAAACCTATTAAAAACAGTTAACAGTGGTGAACATCTGATCAGCTTATTATCCAACAACATACAACCTGTCAACATATTAAAAAGCTGGATTTTCTCTCTTTAGGCTAACAGTTTCCCTCTGCTTCCAGTCTTTGTGCTAAGCTAACGCTAACCCCGTCCTTCCATCAGAAACAGCAGCAGGTTTTGTTTGTTTGTTGTAAATTCAGATGTGTGTTTAATAAAATGCCTTTTATTATATTGTTTTTAATATTATTGTTTATATTTACATGTTATTGTAAAATTATTAATAATCTGTCAATGTTTATAATTGTCTGTACTGCTTTGGCGATGTAGATTTCTGATCTGTCATTCCAATAAAGCTTATTTGAATTTGATATTAGTGGGAAGCTTGAACACATTCTCTTCTAAACTGAAGCATTTACAGACAAAATGATGGTTTTATTGTTGATTAAAGGATTTATAGGGGAAAACATGTAATTTAAAAAAAATGTATATATCAATTCTCCTCTTCAGTTCAAATACAAAACCATTAATAAGTAAATTAATAGAATTTTAAGGTAACAAAACAAGTCAATGTTTCAAATAAAAAAAGTGTACTGATAAAAATATTTATTTCAAAAAATAATTTATCTGTTAATTCTCCCCTTATTAGAATTTTAAGGTCAAATAAAATAAGTGATTCAGTTTCATACAAACATAATTTATTTAAATACGATTTTTCTATTGATCACAGAAACGTTTTTAGTGGTTTGTATATTTGTACCGTTATTAATAAAGTTTCAGCACATTATAAAAAACAAGGCATCATGTACATATTCATATTTTCAAACTTTAAACCATATGGAATAAACAACAAATACTAAAATAACTATTTAAAATCCTGTTAAATAAATATGCAGTTATACATGACATGACTGAACATGGCGACCGGTTGTCATAGCAACACGACACACTTTGTGGCACCTGAGTTTTCCAGTTTCACAGCCGTCAGAAAAATTAAAAGATTTAAAACAGTATAAAAATATAACATGACAGGCTGCTGGGTTTTATGTTTATTCAATGTTCAAAGTAAAGAAAATATAAAAAATACAAAAACTTTCATGTTCTGATTTAAAAGTGTTGAAAAAACTGTTGTGAGTGAAAGAACAATAAATATTTTATTTACAATATATTTCATTTCTGTTTCTGAAAATAAATTTAAAAACTGAAAGTTTCACTGAAGCTGAAAACTATAAACATAAATAAATATTCTTCCAATGAAAAACTTCATCATCTCTCTGATGCCATTAAATACACCGCACCGCCACAAAGCTCGTCTCCATTTCTATCGACACTGAATAAATGACCTTGCTGATGTTTCACAGAGCGGCATCCTTCCTCCTCCTCCTCCTCCTCCTCCTCCTCCTCCTCCTCCTCCTCATGTCGTCTCTGGAGGATCAGGACGCCTGAAGAGACTTTTTTTTTTTTTTTTGTTTAATTAAAATGTTTCTCAGAGCAGCCGGAGGACGATAGACGTTCATCAGATTCTTCCCGTTTCACCTGAAAGCTTTTATCAGATAAACACGGCTCTGTATATTTACTGAAACGTAAGTCATCAGTACTGTACTCCAGGAACTAACCACCGGCCCTGTGTATTTGCTGAGAAAGAAACATCACTCCTGTACTACATGCAGTAAAACGTGGCCCTGTTTATTTGCTAGATATCATGACTATACTCCTTTTGCTGAGAAAGAAACATCACTATAGCCCACGAACTGACAACCGGCTGTGTGTATTTGCTGAAATGAAAGTCATCACCACAATATTCCATGAAGTAAAAAAAAAAAAAAAAAGTTCTGTGTATTTGTTGGAGAAAAGTCATCATGACCATAATCCATAAACTAATGAACTAACAACCGGCTGTGTGTATTTACTGAAATGAAAGTCATCAGTACTATACTCAGTTAACTAATGAACTCCCCGTCGGCTCTGTGTATTTGCTGGGAGAAACTATCCTCCTCACTCTTCAGATGACATCTGTCTGATTGATTCCAGATTTCCTGAACACATCATCAATATAACCTCCGACACATCTCAGCTGCTCAGCGGTCGTCTCTCTGATATCAGCTGATCTGTTATTCAGGTGTTTTTGGGATCAGGTGAGTCGCTGCTGTTCTTTCATTAAACCACACAGCAGGAGAGTCGACGCCTCGCCGACCGTCGTCTGTCCAAACGGCTGAAGGTGTCGACCCCCAGCGAGACAATGACATCATAACCTTCCACGGTCACTTGTTATTGTGCAAAACGCTGATTATTCTACATCTGAGGTTTTCTAACTGAGGAGGCGAGTTACACTTCCTGCACATATCATCATCTCTAATATGTATGAAGATTAAACCTCCATTAATCTGCTTAGTAACCAGAGAAGAACTGTTTTCTTCAGTATGACAGTAATCAGTGATGTTTGACAAAATGTGAAAAAAAAAAAAAGGTGCTCAAACAAGCAAACCAGGACTCAAGTTGTGTTACACTTCCTGTTTAAATCTCCCAAAGCCTTCTGGGAACTGTAGTTCCCAAACTGAGAGCATGATTATCCCTCAGTATGATTCATGTCCTGCTAATGAAATAATCAATTCATCACTGCTGATTATCAAAAAAAACTGTCCTCACCAGCTCATTCAAACCATCAATTTACCCTTTAATAACGATGGAATTAACTGTGTTCTCACATCCAAATATAGAAGCGACAAAAGCAGTCGTTCATTTTTAATATGAGCTGGAGACGAAGAGCTTCAGACGCCTCTGCAGCGGCGAACAGCGCGACGCCGAGAGCGACGAGCTGAAGTTGAGTTTCACTTTATGCAAATTAGCAGCAAATCAGGATTTGATTTTATTCCCACAGAAACTGTTGTAAACTACTAAACTACACTTCCCATCAAACATCTGTTCTGTTCCACATAAACCCAAAAACAAAAGACAACAACTTTGATTTTGAGAGTATTTTTTTTCAGTGGAAACATTAAAAATCCCGCCGCCGCTCATCAGTCTCTTAGTGTGAGTGCAAAGTTATTTAACAGCTTTTCTGCACATTTTTAGGAGTTTTTAACGCGTAAAAAAACTCACCAAATAATAATTGAATCCTTTTAAAAGCACCTTAAAAGTATTAATTTTAATTGAAAGTAGTTAAAATTCAGGGGTGACTTTAATGCTATGTGGTCAATCTTAAGGGGATTTCATCACTGTAAAACCACTTAATATGTGAATCCATTAATTTTCCATTAATTAACAACAACATCACATATTGAGGTTGTACAAATTCAGTGTTTTTTGTGGTAATTTGTAGATTTTAAAGGTATTTTTACCCTTTAAAAAACATGAATCCATTCACAAAACCTATTAAAAACAGTTAACAGTGCTGAACATCTGATCAGCTTATTATCCAACAACATACAACCCGTCAACATATTAAAAAGCTGGATTTTCTCTCTTTAGGCTAACAGTTTCCCTCTGCTTCCAGTCTTTGTGCTAAGCTAACGCTAACCCCGTCCTTCCATCAGAAACAGCAGCAGGTTTTGTTTGTTTGTTTGTTGTAAATTCAGATGTGTTTACGGGACAGCTGAGGGAGATTAAATCATATCAACATCAGAAACACGTCGGCATGAATCAGCTTTAAAGAACAAAACCACACAAAGAGTTCATATCAACTCTTATTCTGCAGGACAGCAGATAATCCATGACCCACATCTCTAATCTGAAACATCACTGAGAGGCTTTTTAAAGACCTTTAAATGGAGAAACAGGAATAAAAATCTACTGGAAGTGATGATGTGTTTGGTCTGTTTTTGGTCAACATGACGCCCACGCTCGTCTGTTGGGGGGAATTTCTCCTTTGTTTGTTCTCTTTATCACACAGAATATAACACAATGTTGCACCAGATGACCTCAATCCAGAAACAGTTTCTTATTGTGTAACTGACATTTAATCTACAACAGAAACTCATCAGAAAGACGACACAGTCTGCACATTTATAGATTTATATTCTGAGGTTTTACTGGAATATCTTTGGAGCTTCATTGATTAGTCGACTAACAGAAAATCATTTACCAACTATTTTGATAATTAATTAATTGTTTTGAGTCAAAATTCTCTGATTCAGCTTCTTAAATATCAATATTTTCTGGTTTCTTTAATCTTTATGACAGTAAACAATTTCAAAAGATATTCACTTTACTGTACATAAGTATTATGAACTTGATGTAGTTAAAGTATTGCAGTAAAAGTACATAAGTATTATGAGCTTGATGTAGTTAAAGTATTGCAGTAAAAGTACATAAGTATTATGAGCTTGATGTAGTTAAAGTATTGCAGTAAAAGTACATAAGTATTATGAGCTTGATGTAGTTAAAGTATTGCAGTAAAAGTACATAAGTATTATGAGCTTGATGTAGTTAAAGTATTGCAGTAAAAGTAGTGGTTTGGTCCCTCTGACTGATATATTATTATATATGACATCATTAGATTATTAATAGTGAAGCATCAGTGTTAGAGCAGCATGTTACTGTTGTAGCTGCTGGAGGTGGAGCTAGTTTACACTACTTTATATAAAGTTAGCTAGTTTAGTCCAGTGGTTCCCAACCTAGGGGTCGGGCCCCTCCAAAGGGTCAGCAGATAAATCTGAGGGGTGGTGAGATGATTAATGGGAGAGGAAAGAAGAAAAAACAAAGTTCTGATACACAAATCTGTTTTCAGTTTTTGGACTTTTTCTCTAATCTTTGATTTTTGCTGAAATATTGGATCATTTGAACATTTATTGAAATGAAAGCATGTGAGAAGTTTAGAGGGAAAAATCACTATTTGGTGGAGCTGTTAACAACTCATAGACATGTGAAATGTGACCCCGACTACACACTGCTTTTTGTAAGACGTCAAAAGACAAAAAGGTTGGAAACCACTGGTTTCATCTTTAACAATGTGTTGTATTTTAAAAGCTTGTTATATTATCCATTGTGTCAAATCTTCATCTGAAAAGTAACTAAAGCTGTTAAATAAATGTAGTGGAGTAGAAAGTACAATATTTCCCTCTGACATGTAGAAAGTAGCATCACATGGAAATACTCAAGTAAAGTACAAATACCTCTAAACTGTACTTAAATACAGCAGTTGAGTAAATGTATTTAGTTATGTTCCACCTCTACAGATCAGGGTCAGTAGATTTCAGGGAACCAACAGTCGTTTTTTAAGTTTTAATTTTCAGTTTTTCCACAAACAAACAGCAGGAGATCATATATTTGTTGGGAACTATTTTCAGCAGCGGATTAACACACCTGTCTGTCACAGAGCAAAGCGTCAGAGGTGAAGGACTGCGAGCTCGTAAAGTAACGCTCGGTCGTCACACACACACATCATCCTGCCGAGGCGAAGCTCAGGGAGAGAAAAAAAAAATCTATACCAGTTCATTCAATTCATTCATCGCCACTGCTCGGCCGTCGCCATGGCAACCGAGATGAAAGGAGAGACACATTTGGGGTGGAGGAGGAGGAGATGCTCATTATGTCTGTCTGATTCCAGGATTACCATGGACACGGAGCCGAGCAGAGAGCCTGCAGGGCGGCAGCCTGAATGTTAATGTTACTCTGTTTATTCAGGTTTATATGAGAACGACACACACACACACACACACACACGACACACACGACACACACGACACCACGACTAACGTCTTCTCTTTAAAAGAAATCATGTGGTCAACATTTACTTTGATTTATAGCGAAATAAAGTCTTTTGAGCTGCAGCAGACGTCATTGAGGAAAAGTGAAAATTGTGCTCTATAGTGTCGCTCTGCTGCTGTCGAGGACAGAGAAACGACTCGTCTGTCTCCTTCTTAGTATTTTTTTGGAAAACTTGTAAACAAATACCAAAAAGCACCTTTTTATCTACTTTAAATACTGGTCGGGGAGGATCATTTGAGTACAGCTGATGTTATTTTATTCAGAAACTTGATTCTGGTGAGTGTGAAAGTTGATTTTTTTATCTTGGAAACAGTAGTTTGGATGAAAACCTGTTGGTGTTACTTCTGGTTGGTTGTCAGTCACAAATCAAGTGTTTATCTCTGAAGAAATCTGAACTTCAACCTTTGAATCTTTATTCTGATCTGGAACCAAAGCTTCATTTTATTCTTCTTGGTTCCAAAAGGACAGAAGTACGAGAGACAAACACACACTAACTCTCTCTCTCTCTCTCTCTCTCTCTCTCTCGGCCGAGCTGGTGAATGAATCGAGTATCTGACCCTGTGAATGAGCAGTGAACGGGGGGGGGGGGGGTCAGGAGGCGTCGCCCTCAGGCAGCTGCCAACATTATCATGCAAACCTCCACAGTTTTTGTTTTCCTCTGTGTAGGAGGCCGGAGGGGGGGGGGGGTGCTGGTGGTGCTGGTGGTGGTTAGGGGGGGTCCAGACCTCTGACAGCTCCAACGACAGGAGAGGACAGAACATCAGACTATGAATGAGCCCCACGAGTTCCTCGCTGACGGCTTTTCCAACGTTTCTGTCCAGGAGGTCTGATGAGGCTCAACAGGCCTTTAAAGTAACTTCATTAAACTTTACAACAGAAGATCGACGGCTCAACAACAAACGACCAAACTCCTCTTTCCAGCTTTTTCTCCACGTCTCAGTTTTCCTCAGCAGATGGAGTTGGCTCAGTTTTTTCTGAGATCATAAATTAACTTTGACGCTGAAAATCAAGTTTCTGAGTAAAAAAAGTGAGTCTTGCTTTGTAGTGCAAATCTGAAAACCACTTTAACTCTAAATTCTTCTTCCACTCAGTATTTAAAGCAGGAAAAAATCCATTTAGTATTTATGAACAAATTTTCCAAAAAATACTAAGAATGAGACGGACGAGTCGACTGATTTGAGGCTCAATAACAGCAGAACAATTTTTACTTTTCATTAAACTTTACAATAAATGATTGACAGTCCACTTACATATATACATTTTTTCATCCAAGCTACTGTTTCCAAGATCAAAAATGAACTTTCACGTTCATCAAAATAAAGCTTCTTAATAAATAAATATCAGCTGTGCTCAAATTTGCCTCCCCAACCAATAAAAAGGTCTTTTTAGTATTTGTTAACAAGATTTCAACGAAATAAATAAGAATGGGATCAGTGAGTTCACACT
The DNA here is from genome assembly GCF_914725855.1 of Thunnus albacares. NCBI lineage: Eukaryota > Metazoa > Chordata > Actinopteri > Scombriformes > Scombridae > Thunnus > Thunnus albacares. The sequence goes on along the minus strand of NC_058128.1, from coordinate 1,117,354 downwards.
GTCAGCAACACTGGAGCAGTTTTCACTTTTCTCAATGAGATTTGAAGCGTTAAAGATGATTGACAGCTCACTCCTTCACTCAGAAAACAACACGAACACATAAACTGTCCCAAAACTAATCACAAAAATCAAGTTTGGCAAAAAAAAAAAAACTTATCTGAAGGTCCACTTACTAGCTTTAACTACACCTCACAGTTTTCCTCTTCAGGTAAGTTTGCTCTGTTGAGACGAGATTTCGTCAGACGCACTTACAAGTTTCAGAATAAAACACTGAGTTCATGTTGATGTCCTCTTCCCTTGTACCGCTAAACTGGAAACCAGTCGTACTATTATTGGTCTTCCCACCAACTATCGCTGTTTGTTAGGTTTGGTAGCAGAACCATGATGTAATCACTAATAGAAGGGTTAGCTTAAAATTTAGCATCACAGAAAATGAAATACTGTACGCGGTGGAGGAAGTTGATCGTCGTTAGTCGTCTTCCAGGATACGGGTCCCTGCATGTTTAGCCTAGCTTAGCACAATGACTGGAAGCAGGGGGAAACTGTTAGCGTAGGCTACGTCTACATGAAACTGGTTAAACCACTCAGTTATTTTCATCTGCAGACTGTTTTTCAATTAACTGATTAATTGTTTGGTCTATTAAACGCCAGAAAGTCCATCAGTGTGGCTGGAAAGATGTGATGGGATACTTGATGTGTAAAAGTTTGTCCCGATGGTGGCGCTAGAGAAAACAAGGTCATGACGGAAATCAATAGTAATAATCATCTGGAACCATAACATCACGCATGTTAAAAAAACCCAAATACAACTCTTGTCATTGGTGTTAATGGGAACAACCCAACATAACAGCTTTGATAACATATCTTTATATCATGTAAAGTACTGGTAACTTAATCCTGCAGTAAACCTGTAACACTGCTGTCAGGTGTGTTTCAGCAGCCTGGTTCTAATAAAAACTTTACACACTGTAGAGTTTTACAATGTACAGAAAAGCAGATTTGCTGTGTAATGTTGCTGATATTTGAGTTCAGAAAACAACAGGCTGTTTGGATTATCACTGTCAGGGTTAATCCCCCGTATGTGAAAGTGCACTAATAATCTGAGGATATAATCAATGTGATCTGGTGAGCGAACAGACGGAGGAGAAGTTCCCGCCGAGGCTGCGATTAGAGCCGACGCTCGCACGAGAGCCCGAGAGCCCGAGAGCCCGAGTTTAATCAGAGCAAATTAGACACGCACAGGAAAACACTGAGTTTATTCAAAGAGCTGCTGACACACACACACACACACACACACACACACACACACGAACACAAAGACAGTTAGGACATTGAATTGACTCCATTCATTTTGTAGTCTAACCTTAACCGGGACCTCAGAAATGACAATTTGCTGTATTAGGACCAGACTTTGGTCCCTATGAGGACTACTGGTCCCAATAAAGTCAGTGTTTATACCAGAAACGGTCCCAATAAGCATAGAAAAACACATATACACACACAAACAAACGCAAATAAACACACACAAACACATACAGGCACACTGAGCGTTTCAGATAGAGATGAACGCTGCAATGACGTCAGTTACCACCACACCAAACGCCACGATTGGCTCACAAGCGTCTGTTGGACATTTCATGCGGAGAAGTTTCCTGGAGGGAAAAACCACCAACGTCCACAGCAGGAGTTTCAGCTGGTTTGTGTTAATACCTCCGTCCACATTAAAAACACCAAATCAGGTAATTCTCCTCCTACTGGGCATGTGCAGAGGACGGACAAGCAAGTCAGCCACAGAAAAACAGTGAAGAAGAAACGGTTTACTGTTTCTATTTCCTTTATATTTAGTTTATTGCAGCAGATTCCGACAGTTTGAGCAGAGAAAGGTGGTCGATATGTTTAACTCTGAACAAGCTGTCAAAGTAGACAATAAAGAGAAGCCGTCCGCCATTGTTGTTACTGTCGTCGTATTTCTTCTTCTTCCTCTTCCAGTCAAACTCTGGACTACTGCAACCATCTGCTCTGTCAGTGATATGACAGTTTTCCCCTCGTACACGCTACGACGCCAAGCCGGCGTTTTCACATTTACACTCTGGAGGACATTTTGGAAAAGCTACGTTTTAGTCTGAACAGACGACCAGTACGGAGAGAAGATGTGTTTACTGGTTTAGCCGGCTTAGTGTGGACCCAGTCTAGATTTAGATGATTTTCTGCGCTTTTTGTCCAGAAGTATTTTTGAAATATTGCATAAACAAAATAGTTTTTATTACACATTTATAAAAGTTTGATAAAAAGGAGTTTGATAAAAAAACTACTAATTTTATTAATGACGCACTTTTAGTAACTGGAGTTAAACAGAAAAACTACGGAGACACAACATTGTCTTCACTTGAAGTTCAGAAGTACGTCGCCTCATGTTAGCTTAAACATCGAACATTCATTAGCAACGTTAGCAGCTGCTATCGGATCAGCACTCAGAGTCAGAATCGATATCTGGGGAGGAAAAGTCAGACTGGTGGGTCTCTAATTTGTGCCAGTTATTATTCAAATATTTGTACATTTGCATCAAGATTTATTTGTAATGTTTTAATCCTTCAGTGTGACAGTGAAGGCAGTTTTCTGTCCATTGAAAATGTTCTGAGTGCAGTAAAAAATGGATTAATAGGAGTGATTAAATAAATAGGATCTTAATAATTATCATTTTAACTATAATCATGCAGCCTCTTGATGTGACGGGCCAGAAAAGTGTCTAAAGTCTAATCTGCAATTTAAAAAGTGAGCAAACTGTTTGTTTAACCGTCCACATCTCTGAAGACCAGCTGAGTCTCTGCTGACGTTCCAGTTTTCCACCTTTTCTGACAAAACATTCTCCTCCTCAGGAAAATACAGGAGCACAAACACGGCTTTAATTAATGAAAACTGAGGAGGGAAGCGGGAGGTAATTACAGACCCCCCCCACCCGATACCCCCCCCCATCACCTCCTTCATTTGGCATTTAATCAAAGTAAACAAAGAGGAATGAGCCTCGCTGTGTTGGCTGTTGACAGCAGCTCCCTCCTTCAAAAGTCTTCACTGGGATGACCACCCACCCGCCTGCCGACCAACTCAATGAGAGCAGCAACAATGGCTGCTTATCCAACGCCCCCCCGCCCCCCCCAAAAAAAACAAAACAGGATCTGACTCCAGCAGAGACCTTTAAACTACCTGCAACAGGAAGCTGTGAGCTAATCAATAACTCTGATCAACATCTACAGCAGCACTCCTCTTTTAGTCAATAACTGATCATAACAGACATGAAGGACATAAACAATAAACATCATTCGATTCCTTTTAGTCTTATTCATATTATTTTGTTGTCTGGATGTTTATTGGCCTGATTTTATTTTATCTTATTGTGCTGAACTGTTTTATCTAAAAAGTTCTTTATAAATAGAATTTATTCATAAAGAACTATATATTATTATAATATACTTATAGTTATTATTATTATCATCATCACTTTAACAGGTTTAACATTACGTTATATTTAAATCTTTACCTCAAAGGTGAGATTAGTTCACTCATAATTTCTACCACTGAGCTGAACGATGTCGTTTTTTCCTGAAAACCTTTTTAAGCAGAGGAACAAGTTGCTGATCATTATCAATCATTCAATGCTAATCACATTACGCCATTGATCGGTATCGCTCCTAAACAGCCAAATGGAAGAGTAAAGTTGGGGTCTGATGGCATTTCATTGAATCTGCTTCGTATTCTTCCAAATCTCTTATTAAATCCATTTAGGTTCAGTTTTAAACATTTGAAACGTTTGCTAAACTCTGGTCGAGTTCAACTTTGGTCAGTTAGCAAACTGGTGAATCTGCAAATCATCACTTAAGGCTGCGAAAGTATGAGTTTTTTCTTACAGCGGTGAAAAAGTGACGCATCCTCGTGGATGTTTAAATGCTGTGATGATGGTAATGAACTCAGTAGGCGTCACATGACCGCAGTATCGCGGTAATGCCGTTATCGTCACAGCCCAAAAGGTCAATAAGTGACCTTTGAGTGGACGGAGAGCCGGAGAGTCTAAAATGAAGGAAGCTATCATAGCTTAATTGCTGTGTTGCTAACATCCAGAGCCAATTAATTGACTAATTGATTAGTTGCCAACTATTAAATTCATTGCCCGCTATTTTGATAATCGATTAATCATTTTGAGTAATTTTTTAAGAAGAAAAAAAAAAGTGAATATTTTCTGGTTTCTTTAGTCTCTGTGACAGTAAACTGAAGATCTTTGGGTTTATGGACAAAACAAGACATTTGAGGACGTCATGTTGGACTTTTGGGAAACACTGATCAACATTTTTCACCATTTTTTGACAAACGACTAATCAGTTAATTGAAAAAAATAATCCACAGATCATCAATAATGAAAATCATTTTTAGTTGCAGCTCTAGTGTGTAACATGTACACTGAAATGAGATTATACACTTTCTCCCATTTCATTTTCTCTCTGTGCATGTTGCGTATCATTTGAGCAGCGGTCCGAGATGTGGCAGTGAGGAGGATATTTTGCTTTTCACGCTTAACAAAAGACAGTTGGCGAAGTGACGAGAGGATGAATTTCTGATCAAACGCTCGTTTCCGATGGCAAAATTTCAGCACCGTTGCATGAAATTACGTGTTTGGTTTGCAAACAAAAGGGTTTCAGTACCTGTCTGGTTGTATAAGACATGCTGAGTGTGAGGCCTGTTATCTCACAGCTTCAGATTTTGGCAGCCGCTCTGTGAACTGTTTCATCTCCTCTGATCTCTGGTTTCAGAAGCTGGAAGAAGCCCCGAGCTGTTTTCACTCACTGGATTTGGCTGTTTTCCTTCCTTCCCTCTCTTGTTCACTGCCCTTCAGTGTATAAAGTGTCCAGTCATTGGTGAATTTCTCCTTAATGACCTGTTTGGGCTCATTATGCTGCCTGGCAAACACAGAAAGGACTGAAGGTCTCCAAAGTGGCAGCAGAGCAGAGCCGGCAGCTCTCCGTTAGCTTCGTTAGCTGAGAAGCTCTCTGGCTCGCAATGAAACCAGACTTTCATGTTGAAATTATGTTTTCCAGACGACTATAGATATTTTTAATCTCAGCAGCAAATATTAACTGTTCTATAAAATAATAAGGAAAGTTTTCTACAGCGTGAAATACCCAACAAATCTAGAATTACTTTCATTAGCAGCTACTTTTAATCACAAAACGCAATGATGTCTGGTTTGACTGGTTATTTCTGTAATATCTGGATGACCAATGTGATAATGAACTACAATGTGTTCAATATAAGAACATAATGTAAGATGACAAATGAGGTGGAGAACGTGAAGCAGAGCCAAAATCATGGCTGTATATTTATGTTCTACTGGAATACTTTACAGTATAAAACTCCTTATTTATAATCCTTATTATCCTTAAATAAATAATGTCTGTAAGTTATTCTTAATCAAAAGTCAGGCAACAGAGGTTTTAAATTGACGTTTAAAGATATCAACAATTTATGAAGTTTATGAAATTTCGGAAACAAGAGCAGAAATGGAAGCTCGTCAGTGATCCAGCAGTTTTCTGACTGAACTAAATCACATATTGACCCCAAACAGGAAGCTCCAGATCTGAAAAGTGAAACCAATGTGGAAGTGTCTTTCTAACGGCCAGCAGGGGGCGACTCCACTGGCTCTAAGAAGAAGTCTGATTGTATGGAAGTCTATGAGAAAATGACCCAACTTCTCTCTTGATTCATTACCTCAGTAAACACTTTCCTAATGAGTTTATGGTCTCAGTCACTAGTTTAAAGTCTTCTTCAATACAGCATGATGTTCATTTTGTAAGTTATGGTCCCATTTAAAGTAAAATAGACGATAAAGCAGCGTATGCTTTAGGGCGTGGCTACATTGTGATTGACAAGTCGCTACCACGGCGACAATGTTGGTTACATATGTTAGGTAACATAACCCCAGATTAGCCGTCATTATTTCTGTGTTTTCAGTTCATCAAAGTTAATAATTCTTGTTCAGTGTTTGGTTGTACTGAAAGAACCTTTAAGGAGTCGGATGTTCAGTGTTTATGGAAAGTATATTTTGATTTGAGCCTGGCGAAAATTAGCATTAACATTATCACAAACCGAGCTAGCAGCTAGCGTTAGGGTCAGCTCCACCCTCTCGTCCAAATATGGTCACTTCTGGCTACAAAAAATCCAAGATGGTGACAGTCAAAATGCAAACTCAAGGCTTCAAAACGGGAGTCCACATACCAACGGGTGACGTAGCGGTGGCCATCATTATTAACAGTCTATGACTGAACCTCACAGCTGCACGTTTCTACTTCCTCTTACAACATGTTCGAGCATTTATCAGCCTATTTTTCGTTATTTTTACTTATATTACATTAGAAAGTGGCTAAAACAAGTAACAGTTCATCGCTGAATCTTCCAGTAACTATATCACAGCTGGTTCACAGTGTTTGGATTTATTACGTTAATTATCTCATTATCAGATATCTGTGTCAGAGGCTGCATCCTGGCTGCTGTTTAATGACTTTTTCTGTTCTCCATATTGAGATGAGTTTAACCCTCCAGCAGCCTGAGAGCATTAATGAGCTCACATGGTGGTAATAAGATCATTATCTCACTAATCACCATAAAAACCAGCAGCAGCAGGGATCACACTGCAGGACACTTACTTCATTGTTGTGCCACGACGCTCTTTAAGACTCACAACACGCTGCCTGTCACATGTCAAAAAAACTGTTTCCTTCTGTGTCGCCAGCGGTGGAAGAAGTACTCAGATCCTTTACTACAGTAAAAAGTACCAATACAGACATGTAAAAATACTCCATTACAAGTAAAAGTCCTGCATGAAAAATCCCACTACAGTAAAAGTACATAAGTATTATGAGCTTGATGTAGTTAAAGTATTGCAGTAAAAGTACATAAGTATTATGAGCTTGATGTAGTTAAAGTATTGCAGTAAAAGTACATAAGTATTATGAGCTTGATGTAGTTAAAGTATTGCAGTAAAAGTACATAAGTATTATGAGCTTGATGTAGTTAAAGTATTGCAGTAAAAGTACATAAGTATTATGAGCTTGATGTAGTTAAAGTATTGCAGTAAAAGTACATAAGTATTATGAGCTTGATGTAGTTAAAGTATTGCAGTAAAAGTACATAAGTATTATGAGCTTGATGTAGTTAAAGTATTGCAGTAAAAGTACATAAGTATTATGAGCTTGATGTAGTTAAAGTATTGCAGTAAAAGTACATAAGTATTATGAGCTTGATGTAGTTAAAGTATTGCAGTAAAAGTACATAAGTATTATGAGCTTGATGTAGTTAAAGTATTGCAGTAAAAGTACATAAGTATTATGAGCTTGATGTAGTTAAAGTATTGCAGTAAAAGTAGTGGTTTGGTCCCTCTGACTGATATATTATTATATATGACATCATTAGATTATTAATAGTGAAGCATCAGTGTTAGAGCAGCATGTTACTGTTGTAGCTGCTGGAGGTGGAGCTAGTTTACACTACTTTATATACAGTTAGCTAGTTTAGTCCAGTGGTTCCCAACCTAGGGGTCGGGCCCCTCCAAAGGGTCAGCAGATAAATCTGAGGGGTGGTGAGATGATTAATGGGAGAGGAAAGAAGAAAAAACAAAGTTCTGATACACAAATCTGTTTTCAGTTTTTGGACTTTTTCTCTAATCTTTGATTTTTGCTGAAATATTGGATCATTTGAACATTTATTGAAATGAAAGCATGTGAGAAGTTTAGAGGGAAAAATCACTATTTGGTGGAGCTGTTAACAACTCATAGACATGTGAAATGTGACCCCGACCCAACGCGTCAGACTCACATTAGCAAGGCTTCTCATTTGTAGATTTTATCAGCAACATTTATTTCATGTGTTAACCAAACTTTAAGATTAAAGATCTGGTATTATTTTTGGCAATTTTTTATAAATGCTGAGTGTATTTTAAACATATCTGTGACGTTGTCTGCTTAACGAGACTCAGTATGTCTCAGAAGTTACGTAAACACTCAGCGTAGCGCTGGGCGGTGGCGGCGGGCTCATGCTAAAGCTTCCTGCAGATTTGATTTGACTTTCTGGTGTGACGTAGTAACGAGTTCCGGCTCAACATCGCTCACTCTTACTTAAACTTAACTTTAAAAAGTGTTTATATTGACACCACTTTACATTATTTACATTGTTTCTGATAAATCACATTTTGTTTGTGAGAACACTACCACTCCCATGAGCCTCGGCTGCCGTTGCTATGGAGACAAAAAACAAAACATGTCACCATGGATACAGAATTCACTCAAAGTGACTCAGAAATAAAAAATAAACTGAATCTTTAGCTTCTGCCCGCTATTAGCAGCGCACGTGACCAAATTTTAAGCTCTGTGATTGGCTGTTTCTTGCGGAAATGCATCTTGGGAGTTGTAGTTAACTTCTAACCAGAAATCTTTATGTCCACAGTCTTGTAGCTTTGACTTTTTACTAAAGAACCAGATATTTTCTAACTCAGTTATTCATCTTTTGTTGTGATGATTCAACCTTGAGTTTCATGTTGATCCAAACTGTAGAAGACAGAACTGAGAGTCACGTATTGTTGTCTATGAGAAAAAATTCACAAGATTTTTACACTTCACAACTGTATTAAGCACATCAGATCAATATTTTATTCACCTGATTCAGAGCTGAGCAGCAGCTTGTTCTGTCAGTCACTGCAATCACTGCAGATATCTGATATCTTCAGCTCTCATTGTACCAGCAGTCATTAAAACTAGAAAGCAGTCTCCATTAAATATAAACACTCTTAGGTTACATATTTATAACACTAAAAACTGCAGAAAACATTGTGGAAAACATTTTTTAACAATTTTAAAGCTACTTTAAAAAAGGTATAATATGTAACTTTTCTGCATTAAAATGTCTAGAAACAACTAAACCAATGTTATATATTTTGTTCAGTAGTGTACTGTACAGCTGTGGCGGCTGTGGTTCAGGAGGTGGAGCGGGTCGTCCAATAATCGGAAAATAGACGGTTCGATTCCCGGCTTGTCCTTGGGCAAGATACTGAACCCCACATTGCTCCCAATAGCTGTTCCATCGTAGTGTATGAATGTGTGTGAATGTTGACATGTATTGAGTGGTTGGAAGACTAGAAGGGCGCTATATAAATGCAGCCCATTCACTATTTACTTACATTATCCCAAATGTTTCCAACAATTCTCAAACCCAGAGAAATCCGTAATTTTTAATCAAAGAAACAGTCATTTCATTTGGTCGCTTTACCAAAGACTACACACGTACAAGATAATACGTCAGCGTTGTGGTTACCCGCCAGAAACTCTGTCATAAATTGACTTTCATTCAGTTTTAATCCACATTTTTATGATACAGTTTTTAGATCCTGGTCGTTTTTAAGTATATCTTTTAACCAGATGAAGGATTTTAGTCATCAGACGTCTGGATCTTAAATGATCAGAGAAACAAGTTGAGCAAACGTTAGCAGCAGTTCGGCTAACAACCCCTCCTGGAGGTCCTGTTTCCACCCAACAGCCTCAGAGAAACACTGATTTTTAATGTGAAACTGCTTTAATCACCTGCTTTAATCACTGGATCTGTTTGTTTTGAAGAGGAGGATAATTCCTCTGCAGATAATTCGGCTCCTGGTAAAAAACTGCTGAACGATGAAGGAACCCTGACGGCAGTGGTGGTTATTTAACACTGAAGACAACAACTCCCATGATCCCACACTACTTCACGACATCATCAAACTCCCGTCTTTTGTTCTTGTTTTGATTGAAAGACTCTTAACAACAGAAATGACATACTGTGCATTTAAAGAGGGAATAAGTATTAATGGTAGTAGTGAGGAGAATGATAGCGTCATGTCTTTGCTTCTCACTGTGTGTTTCCATGAAGAGAACAAACTCTCATGATATGAATCCTGACTTCACTGCGGTTGATATAAAAGAGGAAATTAGAAACTCAAACCATCAGATAACACTGACCTGAACACAGAGGCACAGATACCGACAGACAGATGGTTGAAGGAAAGAAAGATGAAATATATTAATAATATGTTATTAAATCTAAAGAATGTACCGTGTGACTGTAATAACTCCAGATGTTCGGTTCTGATCGCAGTTTCTCAAATGTCTCATGTGTTTTATATCTTTATAAATCAACTGAATATCTTTGAGTTTTGGACTGTTGGTCGAACAAAAATCAGACATGTGACAGACTTCTGGAAACTGTGATGGACGTGATTAAAGCCAGATCAATTCAGGGTTTATGAGGCTCATATTGATATTTAAGAGTTTTACAATATTTTTGATATATTTGATTTTTACAGATTTCTGTAGCATTTCAGTATTTTATTGGCCAACGTGCACCGATACAGATACATCTGCAGTGAGCTGATATATCGGCCTGGTTTATTGTTCAGATTGACTTTTTATTTGTTACTATTTTCTAACTAGAATAACTGGTAGATTCATCAATAATGAAAATAAATGTTAGTTGCAGCTTTATTAGAAACTATACTGTATGTTCCTGTCCGTCCCGTTAGCGCACAGATCCGTGTTGTGACTGCACGGTCGGGTTTTTCTACCATTTTATACACGACTGTAACTGTAAAAAAAACTGATAAAAAAATAAACATTCAGCAGATTAACTGATGATGAAAAACATCACTTGGCTAAATTTTCATGTAGATACGGAAGCTGTTTTGTGTAGAGCTGCAACTAACCATTTTTATCATCAATTCATCTACTGATTATTTTTTTGATGATAAATCGATGAATCATTTGATCAATAAAACATCAGAAAACATCCTGGAGTCCAAGCTGTGTGTGATATCGTCCAAACAACGGTCCAAAACCTCCAAAATATCACATTTACAGTAACGAAAGACCAAGAAAAGCAACAATTTCTCACCTTTGCAAGTCTTGAACAGTGAATATTTGGCATTTTTGTTTGAAAAATGACGATTATTGAACCATCTAAAGTTGTTCTTTCAGTCGACTACTTGAATCATCTCTGCCTCTCTGGATTTGTGGAATTCAAACTTGCGTATTGTCCAACATCTTTTAATTATTCTTAAACATTTAATATCAGAGATTCACAAGCGTTTGTTTACTTTAAGTTCATGTATAGTTTAGTTATTGTCATAGAGACTAAAAGAAACCAGAAAATATTCACATTTAACAAGCTGGAATCAGAGAATTTGGACTTTTATTCTTAAAACATGACTCAAAATAAATCCATTATCAAAATAGTTAATTAGAGATTAATTTAATAGTTGGCAACCAATCAATTAATTAACTAATCGTTGCAGCTCTAGTTTGTCCACACATCAGTATCTTTATGTCCAAATGAAATTCTATTTTCTTACTTTGCAAACAAATAAATACGTTAAAAATAGTTACAGAGCTGAAAAACTACAATATTCTGAAAAATCAAATCCACCGACATGTTAATACTCAGGTGAAGCAGCAGAAGCTGTAAACTGGACTCAGGTATAAAACTGGAGGAGCTGCAGTCACACCTGAGCAGGTCAATTCAGATATTGATCATCATCAGCTGCTGCAGGATGTGAAATGATTTCTGCTCCTCAAGACAGATGAAGAGCAGCTCACAAGGTTTCTGTGTTTGTGTTGATGCAGGCCTCAGTGTGTGTGTGTGTGTGTGTGTGTGTGTGTGTGTGTGTGATGCTGACACACATGCAGGGAATCACTGAGGCTGCAGCCGACTGACCCACTTTCTGCAGGACAAAACGAGCTGCTGGCTGCTTCACAACCCGACCTGCGGTGCCACAACGCGTCCATCTCCACACACACACACACACCGACACACACTCAAATATTCATCATCCACTTCTTATATAACTCCTCTTCTAAACCTGAACACATTTTATCTGCTGTGTTTTCACTAAACAAAGCGACACAGACTCCTGCTGCTGCTGCTGCTTCATGACATCCAGGCAGCAGAAAACGCACCAAAAGCGGAATATTTCCCCGGAAAAAACGCGTCTTTACCTGGACGAAGCAGAGCAGATAGACGGCGGGAAGCAGCGGGGGAAGCATGATGTGTGTCAGTCAAACAGCTGCAGTGAAGTCGGGCTTTTTCCTCTCAGTCTGCTGCGCATCCAAACAATGGCGATTTTTCTGCTGCATCGGACCGCGATGCTCCCGCTGCCGCACGGATTCAGTCTGCGGTTTGTTTCCGCTCCGCAGCTCTAACTGCACGCCACCATCATTATATCATCATCATCATCATCATTCTAATCATCCGCACGGACCGCAGCTCGAACCGGACCCCGCTGTGATTCAGAGAAAACGGGCCGGGCTCCGGCGTCCATGCCGCGGCCTGGAGACGAGCAGGAGGTCGGTGTCGGTCAGCGGTGATGAAGCTGCTGCTGCGCGGCGTCGCCCCGCCCTGCGCTCCGGAGGCTGCATGCAGACACACGGACCCTCCCCCTCCTTCTCCTCCTCCTTCTCCTCATCCTCCTCCTCCTCCTCCTCCTCCTGCTCATCATCATCATCATCATCCTCCTTCTCTTCCTCCTCATCCTCTTCCTCCTCATCAGCCAGAGATGGAAGAGGATATAATTTAAAATGTAATATATGAATTTTACATAACTTAAAGGTTTTGTTTTTGAATTCCAGTGTTAAGCATTCTGTTTAAATCAGGTGATTTTTAGCAGTAACTAAGTACATTTACTGAAGTACTGTATTTAGGTACAGTTTAGAGGTACTTGTACTTTACTTGAGTATTTCCATGTGATGCTACTTTCTACATTTCAGAGGGAAATATTGTACTTTCTACTCCACTACATTTATTTGACAGCTTTAGTTACTTTTCAGATGAAGATTTGACACAATGGATAATATAACAAGCTTTTAAAATACAACACATTGTTAAAGATGAAACCAGTGGTTTCCAACCTTTTTGTCTTTTGACGTCTTACAAAAAGCAGTGTGTAGTCGGGGTCACATTTCACATGTCTATGAGTTGTTAACAGCTCCACCAAATAGTGATTTTTCCCTCTAAACTTCTCACATGCTTTCATTTCAATAAATGTTCAAATGATCCAATATTTCAGCAAAAATCAAAGATTAGAGAAAAAGTCCAAAAACTGAAAACAGATTTGTGTATCAGAACTTTGTTTTTTCTTCTTTCCTCTCCCATTAATCATCTCACCACCCCTCAGATTTATCTGCTGACCCTTTGGAGGGGCCCGACCCCTAGGTTGGGAACCACTGGACTAAACTAGCTAACTTTATATAAAGTAGTGTAAACTAGCTCCACCTCCAGCAGCTACAACAGTAACATGCTGCTCTAACACTGATGCTTCACTATTAATAATCTAATGATGTCATATATAATAATATATCAGTCAGAGGGACCAAACCACTACTTTTACTGCAATACTTTAACTACATCAAGCTCATAATACTTATGTACTTTTACTGCAATACTTTAACTACATCAAGCTCATAATACTTATGTACTTCTACTGCAGTACTTTAACTACATCAAGCTCATAATACTTATGTACTTTTACTGCAATACTTTAACTACATCAAGCTCATAATACTTATGTACTTTTACTGCAATACTTTAACTACATCAAGCTCATAATACTTATGTACTTTTACTGCAGTACTTTAATTACATCAAGTTCATAATACTTATGTACTTTTACTGCAATACTTTAACTACATCAAGCTCATAATACTGATGTACTTTTACTGTAGTAGGACTTTTACTTGTAAATGGAGTACTTTTACTTTGCTGTATTGGTACTTTTACTGCAGTAAAGGATCTGAGTATTTCTTCCATAGTTGGTTCGTGTGACGCAGTTTTGATGTCACATGTGATTTTCAGATATTTTACATGTGAAATGTTAGAAATCAAGTGTGAAAACAACAGTTTCACATGTGACGTCACATTTGATGCTTTCACATACAAACATTATAAAATGAACACTCTCAAAAGTCATTTGTGCACATTTGTGTTTATGATATGTGTCATTACAAAATATCACACGTTTCCCTTTTTCTGTTTCATTTGATAATTTTTCAAGAGAGGTGGTTTGAGGGAAATTATTTTTAAAATTATTTACTTAGTTTAACTCTGTTTTTTTTTTTATTAAAAAGACAAAAAATCATTGAGTTTATTGTTCTTGTGTGTTTTTTGTCTGTCATACTGAGTTTCTGACTTCTGGTTATTGTAGTTTTTAATATGTTTATTCTTTTTGTCTTGTGTGTACGTTTTATAAACACTGAGCGCAGAACATTGTGGGATTACAGATGAGAGAAAAAATATGAAATTAAGCTTCTTATTATTTAATTTTATGTCTTTATTTCTGTGTTTCAACCCTCTGGAGATCAGTCTCATTTTGGTTCATTTGAGACTTTCTGTGTGTTGAGTTTTGTCTTTGTTCAACATGTTTGTATTCTTGTTATCAGCACAAACTCAGCTATGAGTACAATTCATCATTTTGTCAGTTTAACAAAGTATAAAGCCACAAGGAAACCAAAGAACAAGAAAAACGAGGCAATAAAATGTACAATGTTAAATGATAATTACTGAAAATATTATTACAGGACAGTTAAAAGTTGTGACAAATGTAGTTTTATTGTTCTTACACACAAATACAACAGAAAAATGTCAGAAATTAAATCATTATAGGCTTTATTTAAATGTCATTTTAACTTGTTTTTGTGCCTTTTTCAATGAAAGTATGTGAAAATATTAGTAATTCAATTAAAAAAAATACTATAAATTATACAATAACACTTTTACAGTGTATTCATTAATAAAAAAATAATTTGATGATGAATTATTATTATAAATGATAATCAGTTTGCCTCTACTTATAAATAAAGTTATATTAATATAAATAAAAACATGTTCATTGTGTTCACAGATCAATATTGAAGGATGAAAAACATGAATATTTTCATTCTGTTCACACCTGAGTGACGTCATGAGTTCATGTGTTCACTGTTGGTTCAGGACAGTCGTGAAAACAACAACAGCTCAAACATTCAATAAATTAACCTTTTTGTTGTTGTGACATTTTAACACAGATTAAACAGTTTCTGTTTCTAATATTTTAATATATTTTTAATGTTTTAGCTTAATAACAAACACATCTGTTGCTCATAATTCATGACATCATTCACACTTTGCACCGGGACTGCAACTAATGATTCTTTTCATCACTGATACTCTGCAGACTATTTTTTACACTAAAGTCTCAAAAATCTCCATTTTGTTCTCATTGGCGGCACCTATGGTGATAAGCAGTAATTGCAGGTGTGTTTTTGGACATCACTAGCAGAGACCATACTATTTAGTATGCCAGAAAAAGATTGAGTATGTTAATGCAGTATGCCAAGAATACCAGGATGCATCTAGTCACACTTTGCGGTATGCATGCCAGCATGCTTTTCTGGCTATTCTGACCCATAATCCTCTGTGCAGCAGAAGATACGCCACATCAACAGAGCACAGACAGAGCACAGACAGATGACAGCACATTGACAGTCTGCGTGTCTTTGGTGAGCTCAGTGAATGGCGTTTTGTTGTATTGCCAAGATAAGAAACGTGGCACCAACCATTTTTTTCAGCAATATTCAAATTTTGCGCCACAGACTACAATGGATGTATGAGCAAGAGGGTCAAAGTTCAAGGCGTAATGTTATGACGAAGTAGTACGTCCCAATTGTATGCATACTGTATGCAACACTACGTACTTTGTATAGCATAGCAGCTGTAGTATGTACGAAAAGTAAAAAGAAAAAGTATGATGTGCCCTAACCTACTGACGCTAGCCACATAACTGCAAGGTCCGCAGCTCGCAGTGGACCTTTGTTGCATGTCATTTCCTGTCTCTTTCTCCCCTCATTTCCTGTCAACTTATCACTGTCATTGTCCAATAAAGGCATGAAAATGGCCAAAAATACATATTTAAAAAGAAAAAGTATGTGATTTGGAATCTAACATACTATTCATACTAAGTATGATGTCAAATTGATTATGTAGTGCGTTCTGACTGCATAGTATGTGGATTTTGTGTACGCAAGAAATGCCTGGATGTATCTAGATTAGCAAGAATATCTGTGTAAGCAGCGTTAGCTTACTAGACATACTCAACTGCCCCAAAATGTGTTGTGTCTCTTCAGACTGTACAATGGCGGACTGCAAGGCAGACAGTATTTTACACTAAAATATTTAATAATTTTAATTTGCCTTAAAATAATACTGTAAAATATTACGTTGAGTGGAGGAGGTCATTTGTGATAAACAATTTTCATTCAATGGCTGCAAGGACCGGTCATGTTGTGATGCATGACTGTATCACATGACTGTCTTGCTTGAATATTCTTGAGTGAACTGCTGGTAATGGCATAGTCAATCATTCATTTAGAAGGCAGTATTATTGACTGATTATGTAGTAGGCAGTACACAGCACATTCAAACTGAAAATGGTGTGCACCATCTTGCTACGGTTTCTGGGTTGAACAACGAGTTTCCTCGAAACATTGTGCAACAGGCTTTGAGGTATATTTTCTCATTTGGTGGGTGTGTCAGAGGTGTTAACCAATCAGCAGCAACATGTATATAAACCCTTCCTTATTAAAAAGGCCTTCTCAGCTGCTATAGTTGCAACACTTGCGTAACACAACATGGTGTCCAACGTACCGTTTAAATAAATGTTTTGCTATGTTTTGTCGGGGCTGAACGCGGAAGTGAGTTGAAGAGCAAGTCTGTTGTGTTAGCCCTGTCTACCCTCTCTGGTGGACCAACTACTGCAATAACTGTGTGCTGCCTTTGAATTTTTCCTGGGAAAGCCACCAACACCCAGTTCGTAATACTCATAATACTACAAATGCAAGAGCTTTCATCAGTGGCCCAAAGGTTCAGTCACCATTGTGTTACCTCATTCAGCGATAGATAGTGACTAAACAGACATTTAAATGAAAATCTTCAAGATTATTATTTTAAAGTCCTGTATTTGTAAAATCTAAATCTTAAAAGTAAAATTAACTTAAATAAATGTAGTGGAGTATAAAGTAGTAAAGTATGAAGTATTATTAAATGGACCAGTGGAAATAAAAAAAAAACTTTACTTCAACACTGAATCTAATGCAGCTGCTGCAGCAGTTTTACAACCTTAAAGCTACTTTTAGATTAGAAGAGGTTCATAAAATGTCAAAGCTTCCTGTTTCACAGCTGATATTTATGTAGATTTATTGGAGTTGTGTCCATGTCACAGGTTTGAACCCAGCTTGTCTCCCTGTGAGACAAAAACACACTGTTGTATGTTTGAGTGTCAGCTCATTGTTGATGCAGCAGCACCACCTGCTGTCCAAACCAACAAACTACCTGCTACTGTCCACAAGAATACATTACAACCACAATCAATATTTCATTCACTAACACATGAAATATTATCCAGAGTAGAGCTGCTAACGGTTGTGTTTTTAACATTTTACAATAAGTTACATGAAATATTAAGTTACCAAAGAAAAAGGAAATTACAAATCAGGGACGACCTGATAAAAGTATGGTATTGTGTATATTTCTGGGCTGCATTGTGTCTTCTCTCACATTGAATCTTTGTACTCCAGGAGCACTGCTGGACGCTGCTGTGTAGTAGTTTAGTGTGTTTTATGAAGGATGTGTGCCATGTGTGGACTATGTCTTGATTGCTTTTTTCTTCTTAGTGTGTGTGTTTCTTTTATTGTGTTTGTTAAGTTTTGGACAAACACTGCAAACCAATTTCCCTTTTAATCTTAATTCTTCTCTTTTTCTGACATTTCATAGACAAAATGATGAATAGAGACATCTCTAACTAGATTTACTCTCCTCTCCTCACATGTTTTAAAATGTCTGTTTTCATGTATTTATTTCTCCTTGTTGTGTGTGTTCAGTCTGTATGGGTTGCTGTTTTCTTGTATCATCACATGGTGGCGCTGTTTCCTTGTTTGTATATTTCACCTGATTTCAGTAATAAAGTTAAAGAATAAAGAAAACACAGACAATCTAAAGTTAGTAAATTTCCTGGGAAGAGCCAAGTACTTAAGCAGTAATTTATAGGTCAAATAAAGACAGTGTTCAGTTGGTTCACTTCCAATGAATGAATTCCAGTTGCTAAGCTAGCATAAGCTAAAGTCTTTTAGTCAGTTCACAGCAGGTCAGACAAACATGCAAACATGTTTCATCTACAGAAAAACATACAATTCAACATATATGAGAATAAAGTTTCCAATAATAAATGACTGATGAATAAATATTAACTCAGGTGGAAATGGAAATCTATAAATAGACCAAATTACACAGAAATTTATTCCCTGGAAACTTTGAGGAAATTAATAAGAAATTATAAGAATAATGGAGCTTTAAAATAAAGTGTAACCATAAACTCAGATGGCGTCCTGGTGGTCCAGTGGTTCGATAAAAAACATCTAACAGATCCACAGAAACAAAACAAAGAACACAGATTCAATCAAATATGCTTCATTTATACACAAAGACAGAAAAAATAACTACAATAAAAATAGATGTTATACATGAAGCTGAAGCTTGACACAGAATAAAAACACTGCAAGTTCATTTATTTCCACTGATGTTTATTAGAATTTGGTCTTTGTTTCCCACCACCATCATCCCACCACCCTCCCTTCACAAGTCTATAAAACTTCTCAAAACCAACAAAACACAAAACTAACAAACATACAGGAAGAAAATAAACCAGTAAAACACACATTAGATTCACATTTTACATGTACAGCATATAAAACAAAAATAATCAGTAGATCAGTGAATAATGAAAAAAGGTAACGTCTGCACACAAAGTTTAATAATGGCAACGTTTTGATCCCACTTGGATCTTCGTCAGGCCAGATTGTTTAAAAAATAGAAAACACACCCATATTTATACATCATGACAAACTCTATGGTTAAACATCCAATAATTCAATAAAGTACACAGAAAAGTAATACAAAAGCCATACTTCAAAATATCAAACATTCATCTTATATATAAACATTCTATCAGATTCATCATCCCATATATCAAAATCTGCATCACCTACATTCAAAAATATATTTTAGTAAATGATAAGAAAGAGAGAAGAAACCTTAAATTCCTGTACAGGTATTAAGTCTTTACATCCTTCTATAAAAAGTTAACTAGATCAAAAAACAATAAGAAAAAGAGACACACCTGAAGAGTTTATACATTTTAACATTATTTTCAAATATATATACAGAGTCCGTTTGCATCATTATCACTGTGTGCAGTGTTGTACAAAACATGCAAGATGCTGCACTAATGTAGAAAAGATGTAAAGGATGTGATTGGATAGGGCTGGATCACATGATCTCACCTACAGGTTTAAATTATATAGTTATTGTTAAAGACTCCTGATTGGCTGATCAGTGTTTACTTACAGCCTGATGCAAATGACTTGTTAAATATCGTTATGAGATATAAACTATTCATTTTGACATAATCATCATCATCATCATCATCATCCTCATCAACCTTTATTTAAACAGGGAGGGCCTTTGAGAGCAAGCTCTCTCTACAGGGACGAGTAGCTACACTACATATAAAAGCTCATGAAAGTTACAGTAAACATCAGCAACAAATCATATATAAGAACAATAGAAACCATAAAAGTACATATAAAAACAATTAAAGCCACAAAAATAACAGTATCAACAGATTATACAACAGCTGCTCTCAGATTTAAATTGATTAAAAGAGATTAACTCGTCTAATTTTACAAGCTTCTGCAGATTGTTCCAGTTGTGTGGAGGAAAGTATTTAAAAGCCAGTTTCACAATATCAGTACTAACATGATGATCTTTGAAGACTGAATAGTCTTTGGGACCAAGTACAATGTGACAATGATCTATAGTTAAAAAGACATATAAAAGCATATAAAAGCTGGATACCTTTAATATTTACACACAGAGCAACTCTGCTGCTCTGACTGTGGTAAAACAGCGATGTCTCACTCTCTCCCAGGAGTAATCCTTCTCCTGCTGACAGTCACAGTAAATTCTCTTCTGCTTCATTAATTAGTTTTAGTCCTCGTTAACTCTCAGTGTGATTCTGAGACGCTTGATAAATATGGGCCCAGGGTCAGAGTCTGACTTATAACACCTGTTTTTAATCTTTCCTGCATCAAACAGCTCATGTATAACACATCTGTAAAGTGCTGATTCAACAAAATCCAGAGATAACTGTTCAGTTTGTAGTCAGTTAAGAGACTTAAGTGATGATGACAAAATCCAGATCCAGACTCCGGTCCAGATGGATCATCAGGATCCAGCTGATCCTCTCTCAACACTCACTCCTGGATGTTCACTCACACTCTGACAGAGATCACCGCCATCTGATGAGAGAAGAAGAAACAACAGAGGTCATAAATCAGTGTTTAGTGAGACTCACTTCATCAGCTGTCAGTCAGTGATGCAGCACATCCAGTATAAAGAGCAGCAGGGACTTCAGTCCTGTTCAGACCAGAAGTGGAACAGCTGTGCAGCATAGCCTGCTTCCTTTCAGCTCTCATGTTAACGTGTTGGAGTGAACACACTGAGCTCCAAGCTCACACACCTGCACAGACTTTTGCTATCAAGTCTGTTTACTCTGCAGATTTCACTCAAGTACACAGAGGAAATAAAGTGCTGAGAGTCATGAACACATCATTACTGCAGAAACAGAGACATTCACTCATCAGTTTACTGATGGATTTACTGTTGATACATGTCAACTGTTAGAAAAGTTGAAAGCTACAGAGTCTCTGTGGGATTTGAAGATCTTTCCTGCTGTTAAATCATCACATGACAATCAGTCAGAGCTCTCAGCTAAACAGCTGCTGTGATTCCTGGACTTCAGCAGAGGTTCTGGTCTGTATAAAGACCACATGGTTACTAAACGTAATGATGCTTGTGTGAAATCAGAGCCAGTGATTTGCAGGCTGCAGTCAGACTGATCTTAGAGCTCTGACAAAGATGAACTGATCAATTCTTTAGTGTTGAAATGAGAGAACAAACACTTTCAGATCAGATTTGATGGTAGGACAGTTTGATGATGAGGACCACTGTCTCTATACATCTTGTAAGGCTGTCAGCTGTAATCCAGCTTTATTTCCTGCAGACATCAACACAACAACAACAGTCGTCTTCACATCAACTCAAACACATGATCACAACAAGCTTCTGGCTGATCTGATTGGCTGACTGTTCTCTCTCTCTCTGTCTTTCTGTCCAATCCTGAAGTCTGTCACCATTCTCCTCTCACAGCTTCACTGAGGAAAGCAGCCACTGAGAAGGTTGAAGGTTCACCAGGAAATACTGGATCTTTGCTTTGATACTAACTGTGTTTAATACAATACTGCTGAAACCAGCACGGACTGACTCCAACTCTCTACTCACCTCAGAGTCTCCAGTCTACAGTCTGGACTCTTCTGAAGATCAGACAGCTGCTTCATGTCCGAGTCCTTCAGGTCATTTCCTGCTAGATGCAGCTCTCTCAGATGGGATGAGGGGTTGGACTTCAGAGCTGAGACCAGAGAAGCACAGCTGGTCTCTGACAAACTGCAGTGTTTCAATCTGAATAAAGAATAAATGACGTCACTTTAGAAAACAAAGTTCATGTTTGAAATCATTCAATGTTTCATAATCTGTTCAGAGCTGAAGAAGGTTTAGAATGTAGAAGTTTAGAAAGTTGTAGATGTGATCTCTAGATCCCCTACGAGACAGCCAGAGTCAGCTGACCATCCTGAGTCACCACAGTCCCGTAAACTGCGGCGGGTCCACAGACTGAAACTATTCACGTCACGGTTTACGGGACTGTGGTGACTCAAGGCAGCTAATATAGCAGCTAGCATCTACGTTACTTTTACACTTAAAATAAGATTTTTGTGCACGTTGTAATAACTGGATTTAAACAAAGTGGACATTTTACACATCATGCTGCTCTAACTGAACCATTTACAACAAGTAACCACTGCACACACACAACACAGAGCACATGTACATGTTTACTGAGTAAAGACACAAATGCAAAGATCCATCTCTGGATTTCAATAATCAATGATTGATCATTCAAATAAGAATCGCAATTAATCTGAAAATCTATTTTTTTGTCCTAAAGTTTAGAAGATGGAAACTCCAAACAGCTGAACCCAACAGGATGCAGGTTAAAAACTGTCAAATAGAAAAGATAAAAACAGAGTTTCAGAGGTTCAGAGTGAATTATCCAGTGTAGATTTTTCTTGTTCTATGAAGGTTTTAAATGTGCAGCTCAACATTGTTCTGACAGTCAATGGACTAAACCACTGAAGAAGAAAATAGATCCTCAGTGTGGATCAGCATAATATCAGCTTTATGTCTGCAGTTTAGTGTCACCACAACTGTCACATCATATTAATCTCAGCACAGAAGTAAAAAATGGTGTCTTACTC
The DNA here is from genome assembly GCF_914725855.1 of Thunnus albacares. NCBI lineage: Eukaryota > Metazoa > Chordata > Actinopteri > Scombriformes > Scombridae > Thunnus > Thunnus albacares. Next base: position 1,094,843 of record NC_058128.1, on the reverse strand, counting down.
CAGATACTCCAGTCTACAGTGTGGACTCTCCAGAAAATCACACAGCTGCTTCACGTCACACACGTCGTTGAAAGACAGATCCAGATGTCTCAGATGGGAGGGGTTGGACTTCAGAGCTGAGACCAGAGAAGCACAACTGATCTCTGACAACCTGCAGTAACTCAATCTGAATAAAGAATAAATGATGTAGATTAAAATCCATTTATAATCCAATCAGATGTGTTTAGGTTTTAAATGTGTAGTTCAACATTACTATGTCCTGATTCATTAGATTAGATTATTTTTTAGTTTGAACATGTTAAAATAACAAAATAAAATATATAGGCAGCAAAACAAAAGAAATAAAAATAACAGCAAACTTTCAGTAAGCAACTTAAATAATAACCATTCAATGGAACTTTTCTAGTCCTACCCCTTTTTATAATTTATTAATCAAATCAAAGCCAAAAACATTCAAAACACAAGAGAATAAAGATAACTTGCATAGAACCAATAACAACAAACAAAAACAACACAAGTCAAAAAGACACTCTGTACCAAATCATATTATTCCAGACCACCTCTTTGTTCATCCATTCTATATCTGTTCAATATGTTATTTTTAAAGATTTGTTTAATTAATGTTCTACATGTTTTCATTTCTTCATTATGGTTGTTCCATAGATTAACTCCCTTTATTGTGATGATAATAATAATAATAATAATAATAATAATAATAATAATAATAATAACAACAACAACAACAACAACAACAACAACAATAATAATAATAATAATAATAATAATAATAATAATATTTATTGAGTTGACTTCCATGAGTTCATTCATAAAATTGATTCATAAAATGCTGCTGAACTCAGTCAAGTCTGAAATTAGAGGATCAATATGAAATCAGACATGTTGAACTAAACCTGTTCATTATTTATTACATGACCTCCTTCTTCCTGTATTTGGTAGTTTAGTAGGTTTGTGTAATTAAAACATGTTACTGGTGGCAGTAATGATTCCTCCTGTCCATACTGACTGTGAAGTGGTCTCTTCCTAACACAGCTACACTGTAGGAAATGAGTTCATAAGTTCAGCTGAAGCTGATATGAGGCTTTGACAGTTTGGTAGACTCCCACTTGATTTGTCTGACTCAAAGTTACAGACTATTTAGTTCAAAATTCCCTCTTTGAGTTATGATCCCTCCACTGCAGCTCAGCAAGGAAACACTGAAGAAACACAAAAATACTTACTTGATATGTGTAACTCAGACTGCTGAAGACTCATATTAGTTTAAACTTTGGAAATCATTTTTACACAGAATAAGACTGTGGATTTTAAATTTAAATTCTACAGATTTTTGCTCAGGGAAATACCAAAAATGTATTAACCAAACATGTGAACTTCAGTGAAGGATTTGAATTGAATATATAGGAAAAACTGCCAAAGCTATAGCCAGTGAACTGACCTCAGAGTCTCCAGTCTACAGTTTGGACTCCCCAGTCCAGCAGATAGAGGCTTCAATCTTGAACCAGTTGGATCATCCTCCAGGAAGTTTCCACTCAGATCAAGCTCTCTCAGATGGGAGGGGTTGGACTTCAGAGCTGAGGCCACAACTTCACAGTGAGTCTCTGAGAGTTCACAGCCAGAAAGTCTGTAATGACACATATATTACAACATATGTTATCATGAAAGACGACACTTTATATTTACTTCCTGCATTTGATGATGAAACAGTTTGACATTCCCTATTTTGATTAACATTTGCTCTTCACATCAGTGATTCAGCTCATCTTTTTAAAAAAAAAAAAAAATTTTCTGAGGCATTTTATTCCTTTAATGTAAAGCGACAGTTGAGAGATAACAGGAAACAAGAGGAGAGAGAGAGAGACAGGGAATGACATGCAACAAAGGTCAGCCACCTGAATCAAACCACTGATATTGTGATTATATGACATGTATCTTAACCAGTAGGCTACCAGAGCACTCCTAGTTCAGCTAATCGTATCTCACTGTGCTTGGATGAAACAATAATTCTCATCACTCTCTCTCATACCTGCAGACTTTTAATCTTTGTTTTGCTTTAATCTTGCAGATGAAGGGAGAGAAAATGGAGTTACATTGAGGCTTCCATAATGTGCTCAGTCTGTCTGTGTGATCTGATCCCATGTCTGTCTCCACAAAGTTAGCATGAGGACATCTTGATTAGAAAAACATTTTTACTGTCCACTATTTTTAATTTTTAATTTGACTGCAGGATATTTTTACTCAGTTCAACTCAGTGAACAGTTACAGTTGAGAAAGATCATCTCTCTTTGCTACCTGCTGCTGTCAGGTTCACATCCATCAGCGGCAAAATTTATTGTTGACAAACACAAATGAAACAAATGGCTTGACAATATCAGACCTGTACATATCAAATATTAATGTAATTCAATATTTAGATGTGCATGACAGACGACTGCATGATGTTTAGTTGTCAACATTATTTTCTAATAATCTAAAAACTGATTCAGCACAAAAACACAATTAACAAACCAATAAGTTTGAATTATTTTCATCATGATGTCATCAGAAAGATGTTATCAGGGTATCAGCATTAAAATATAACATTGACCTTTAATATGTATAAGATCTCTTTAAACAGTCTGAATTCTATCATTCTGCTCTTATATCTTCATCAGACCTCTGTGCATTTCCTGCTACTACTCTTCTCTACACCAACAAGAGAGAAAACACCTGAGAGTTTCTTTCTGTGAGCAACAGAATATAAGAAAGACTTAAAAACAAGACTGTGTAACACGACTTCCCTCTTTAAAAGAAAAAGTTGAATTCATGAGAAATAAAAGGCACCATTGCTCGGTTCAACACACTCAGGGGTTTTGTCTCGTATGACCAGTAGTTTACGGAGGCTAATGTTGGTTAATGTTAGCAAACTTTACATATTGTTGTATAACTGACATTATACAACAGGTAGTTCTGACCAAGCAATCTGATTGGTCAACTAGACATTTAGAACGTGCTCAAATCAGCATGACAGCACACTGAAGCTGAAATGATAGTTTCTGCGTCCGTGAGGGTCTGCGTGATGTAAATTTCATCAACTTGCTCAAATGAATAATGCCTCATCACTCTTATCATATTGCTGGCCAAGTTTTATATACATTAATGTAAGGTGTTAAAAGTTAAACTCTCTTTTTGTTCATTTAAAGAAGAAACAGAATCCTACATTAAAACATTGTCTACCTCATGCAATAGAAAAGCTGTGAAGATTATAAATTTGTGCTCCAAATTTAATAAACTAATATAATTGTAATGTGTACATTTATTTTTTATATCTTTATTTTCTACTGCACCATTTTCATTTCATATTTATCTGTAATCCCTGGCGTTGTATATTTGTTTGTTCTATATTTCTGTTATATTACTCCATTTATATTATCTATATGTGATATTGAAGTTGAATTAATAAAAATATCACTCCGCCGTTCATTAGAACTGTACACCGTTTATGTGCTGTGTTGCTTTGCTAGTGTCTTTGGGTTATTTTGTTTTGTGGGGATCTGCGGTGAAAACCCGGAGCGGAGTTTTGAGTTTTCCTCCTTTTATGTTTGTGAAACTGGATTGAACTGAACTGATTAGGGGTTGTGGGGAAAACAAAACGGACCCTTTACCGAGTGGATTGAACTCTGAGACTGTGGGACGAGTTACACACACACACACTGAAAAACCCGAACCCTTCTCCACTCGTTATCGTTAACCGGCTCCCCCATAAACAGTAAAACTGAATCATTTTCCCTTCAGTTGAGTTTATCTCAGCTTCCACTCCGGCATCCTCCATCAGCTGTGCCGGTGAGTCGGTGACACGGAGCTACTAGCTTAAAAATGTCTGTGAAGTTTGCGGACGTAGCAGCTAAATCTGTCTATGGATTTTTTTTTCAGCGGATATCTTAGTTACAACAGGATTGAGCTAGCAAAGCAGTTTTGTGTTTATAAATGTCGTATTTATTCAGTTTGGGAAATGTCGCGATCTCTAGAAAGCATTAGCTCAAGTTGGCTGGCTGACTCAACAGGGACTAGAAATCGTCTCTGTTGCTTGGTCGTTACTAAGGGTCAGTCTATTTGCTGGAGTAGTAAACTAGGTTTCATACATAGCAGTCTAGTGAAGTGAGTGATTGATTTCCAGGTATTAGTCATATCCCTATGTATTTCCATAGAAACGGATATAACACAAGAAAAAAGTTTTTTTTATTTTTAGAGCGAACTGCCTCACAATATAAATACATTTTGTTTACATCTTTTATTTTGTTGGTAAATGTTGTATAATCGCAATATTACCCTCGACGGTGTGATTTACCGTCATTGTTGACACGACAGTGATGCGGTAAGCATCACGTGTAATATCACTTAATTACTGAATCAGTTTGGTGATTTGCTGATCCCTCGTGCTCACTATGAAATGACTCAGAAACCATTAAGAAAAAAAATGATGATGAAAGCAAATCTCTCATAGCAATCATAGCAGTAAAAACAGTGTCTGTCTGATTATATATTATTTGCAGAAGCTTCTCATGTAATAATAACTTCACTACATTCACTGATAGCTGTAAAATACTGATATATGTTCTGTAATAAAACCTCAACCACAACCTCTAAAGTCCTTCATTTGTTTTACCAGGTTTGAATGACGCCTCCGTCACCCAAAGGAAGATAAATAGATGAAAAAACTGTAAAATCCAATAATTACTAGAAATAAATAGATTAACTGAATGACTTTGAACTGACTGAATTTGAAACAACTCAAGAACATCTGAGATTAAACATAACTGACATATTATTTCAGCTATGAACAAGTAGAGCACTATTTTAACAATAATAAGAATTTTATATTATTTATATTTGAAGAACTAAACTTCTAATCTGCACTGATTTATGATGTTAATCACATCTGGACTTACAGAGCCTTTCTGCAGTTCCTCACAGCTGGGATCAGTCTCAGTCGTCCCTCCCGTGATGTGTTGTACTTCTGCAGGTCCAACTCATCCAGAACCTCCTCTGACATCTGCAGCATGTAGGCCAGAGCTGAGCAGTGGATCACAGAGAGTTTCTTCTCTGATCTGTTCTCTGACTTCAGGAACTCTTGGATCTCCTGATGTACTGAGAGGTCGTTCATCTCCATCAGACAGTGGAAGATGTTGATGCATCTGTCAGGAGAGGTATTGGACGTGTTCATCTTCTTCAGGTTGATGATGACTCTCTGGATGATTCCTGGACTGTTCTTTGTCTGACCCAGCAGGTTGTTGATGACTCTCTGGATGATTCCTGGACTGTTCTCTGTCTGACCCAGCAGGCCTTCTAAGAGACTCTGGTTGGACTCCAGAGAGAGGCCATGAAGGAAACGTACAAACAGATCCAGGTGGCCATTTTTACTTTGGAGAGATTTCTTCATGGCTCTCTTCAGGAAGTCATCCAGAGATGAGTTACTGTAGTCTTTTCCCAGGAAGTCCTTCAGTACCTCTGTGTTGCTGCTGGTGTAACAGTGGTACATGTAGACTGCAGCCAGAAACTCCTGAACACTCAGATGAACAAAGCAGTAGACTGTTTTCTTGAAGATCACATTCTCTCTTCTGAAGATCTCTGTACAAAATCCTGAGAACACCGAGGCCTCTGTGACATCAAGACCACACTGCTCCAGATCTTCTTGGTAGAACATGATGTTTCCTTTCTGCAGTTGTTCAAACGCCAGCCTCCCCAGCTTCAGAAGAACTTCACTGTCAGCCTCCGTCAGCTCCTGTAGACTCGTCTCCTGTCCTTCATCATACTTGTTCTTCTTCCTCTTTGTCTGAACCAGCAGGAAATGTGAGTACATGTCAGTCAGGGTCTTGGGCAGCTCTCCTCTCTGGTCTGTAGTCAACATCTGCTCCAGAACTGTAGCAGCAATCCAGCAGAAGACTGGGATGTAACACATGATGTGGAGGCTCCTGGATGTCTTGATGTGTGAGATGATTCTGCTGGACAGCTCTTCATCTTCATTACTGAATCTCTTCCTGAAGTACTCCTCCTTCTGGTCATCAGTGAAGCCTCGTACTTCTGTTACCCTGTTAACACATGTCAGAGGGATCTGATTGGCTGCTGCAGGTCGGGAAGTTATCCAGATGAGAGCCGAGGGAAGCAGATTCCCCACGATGAGGTTTGTAAACAGCACCTTGACTGATGACTTCTGTGTGACATCAGACACGACCTTCCTGTTGTTGAAATCCAGTGAAAGTCTGCTTTCATCCAGGCCGTCAAAGATGAACACAACTTTACAGTCTTTAGACTTGAGATTTTCTGCTGTGACCTCCTTTAATGTTGGATGGAACTTATGGATCAACATGAGGAGACTGTACTGCTCATCTTTGATCAAGTTCAGCTCCCTGAATGAAAGTGGAATCACCAGACCGACATCTTGGTTTTTTGAGTCCTCTGCCCAGTCCAGAGTGAACTTCAGCACTGAGAAGGTTTTTCCAATGCCAGCGACGCCGTTCGTCATAACGACTCTGATGTATTTCTGTTTGTCAGGTAAGACTTTAAAGATGTCGTGACACTTGATTGGAGTGTCATGGCGGGTCTTCATCTTGGAAGCTGTCTCAAGCTGCCTCACCTCATGTTGGGTATTAACGTCTTCACTCCGTCCCTCTGTGATGTAGAGCTCAGTGTAGATATCATTGAGGAGGGTTTTTTCATCTTCACCAGTTCCTTCAGTCACTTCTTGACATTTCTTCCTCAGACTGTTCTTATATTCTGAAACATCCTGCAGACCAGTTTCTGCTGAAAGAGAAGGAAAATATAGATTTGAACATCTATCAGTGTGTTTACATGCACTTACATAACCAGGTTACTCAGAGAAACCAGGTTATGTGGGTAATCTGGGAACATGTTAACATGCACAGTAGAAACCTGGTTACTGTAAATCTGTGTGTACAAGCAGCCAATCAGTGATCAGATTTCTCCTCTACACTGACCTTATTCTCAAAGCATGACTTTCTTATTTTATCAGTATTAGTGATAGAAGATGTTTGTTAGTCCTGACTTTTTCGTTTGTTTTGCTTTGTGTGTCTGAGTCAGAACTTTTCCTCACAACATGAATGAGTCTGAATTCAACAAACAGTGAAATGTTAAATGGTGGAAACCAACTTATTTAGACTTCTAGAGGACACTTTGTGTTAGTTGAAGTTTTAGTTGGACTTTAAATACAAGAATAAATCACTGTGTAATGATCTCTCCTTTCATTCAGCTGCTCCACTTTCCCATCTACAGCATTGTGTTTTATTACATGTTATGTATTTACAGTGGCGTGTTCTATGTAAAACATTGGT